>NW_003020055.1:0-148811 GCF_000006335.3 Candida tropicalis MYA-3404 | reverse complement strand
CTGATGAAATCACTACTGTTAGAGTAGAACTACCAGAAGAGAATTTGGATTTCTTCAACATTTATTTAGAAACTGGTATTTTATTTCTATTGCATTAATCACTCTGTTTGGGTTCCAAATTTTGATTATGTTTGTCGGTGGTGCTGCTTTTAGTATTGCAAAACAAACTCCTGGTATGTGGGCCACTGCTATTTTATGTGGGTTCATCAGTATTCCTGTTGGTTTAATCATTAGAATTATTCCAAATGTTTGGGTTGAAAAAATCTTCCCAACTAAAGCATTTAAAAAGTTCATTTATATTGTTGGATTTGGATGGCTCAAAAGAAAGAAGAAAGACAATGATTTAGAAGACAATAATAGCAACGACCTGGGCGTACGTGATTCCAAAGATTGATTACATATACATTATCGACGTCTTTCATGTATCATTATTACTTAAAATAAAAACTTTTTCTAAGTTTCATAGATTTATTGTGTTATTAGAATAATAAAGAAAAGCATTCTTTTTTCTAAAAATAAAAACTTTAACTTATTGCATCTATTCTTTTATATATGTATATATATTTAAATACAAGCATAAACTATTCAATTAGTTAACTTCTTAATTAAAAGTTTTCAATGAGTTCAAACATCTACAGTCAAGATAGTAATAACATTTTTATTTCTTTAAAAAAAAATATGAATTTTTCTTTCAATATATATTTTGATAACGATTTATAACTAAACCAATACACAATTTATAAAACAAAGAAAAAAAAAACCATAACTATAATATAAAGAACCGAAAATAATAAATCAATAAATTGATAATATAATTTGAAGAAAGCATAAAAGATTTGTAGATAAAAAAAATAAAGCAAATAACTAGCCGTATGATGAGGGTATCATGAAAAAAAAAACCTAATATAACTATTAATAAGTTAAACCGAAAATAATAATCATTAATCTAATAAAATAGATATAATAAAAACCGAAAATAATTCAAAATAAAAGGAAGAAGAAATCAATCCTCTTTTATTTTTCTTTTTCAATAGGATATAATATATAATCCTTGTAAATTTTTTTTTGATTTGTTTTTATAAGGGTAAAATGTATCAGAACATTTAAGCTCTAACACATTGACAAATCCAACCTGGTTGTGGAGTCCAAGTAACACCACCAGATGGTTCAGTTGGAGAACCTGATCCAGATGGAGAAGTACCGGTTGGTTCAGTTGGAGAACCAGAACCAGTTGAACCAGTTGGAACACCAGATGGACCAGTTGGAACTGGAACAGTAATAGTGTTTGGACCTTCAGTTAAAGTAACAGTAGTAGTGTAACCTGGACCGGAAATAGTTTCAGTGGTCTTTTCAGTAGCAGTAACAGTGATGACACCACCAGTTGGTTCAGTTGGAGAACCAGAACCAGTAGAACCAGTTGGGGAACCAGAATCAGTTGGACCGGATGGAGAACCAGAACCAGATGGAACAGTGATGGTGTTTGGACCTTCAGTCAAAGTAACAGTGGTGGTAAAACCTGGACCAGAAATGGTTTCAACAGTACTTTCAGTAGCAGTAACAGTGACGACACTATCAGTTGGAGCTGGACCAGTTGGGGAACCGGAGCCAGTGGAGCCAGTTGGAGAACCAGATGGAACAGTAATAGTGTTTGGACCTTCAGTCAAAGTAACGGTGACAGTGTAACCTGGACCAGTGATGGTTTCAGTGGTCTTTTCGGTAGCAGTAACAGTGATGACACCACCAGTTGGGACTGGACCAGTTGGGGAACCAGAACCAGTGGAGCCAGTTGGAGAACCAGATGGAACAGTGATGGTGTTTGGACCTTCAGTCAAAGTAACGGTGACAGTGTAACCTGGACCAGTGATAGTTTCGGTGGTCTTTTCAGTAGCAGTAACAGTGATAACACCACCAGTTGGAGCTGGACCAGTTGGAGAACCAGAACCAGTGGAGCCAGTTGGAGAACCAGATGGAACAGTGATGGTGTTTGGACCTTCAGTCAAAGTAACGGTGACAGTGTAACCTGGACCAGTGATAGTTTCAGTGGTCTTTTCGGTAGCAGTAACAGTGATGACACCACCAGTTGGGACTGGACCAGTTGGAGAACCAGAACCAGTGGAGCCAGTTGGAGAACCAGATGGAACAGTGATGGTGTTTGGACCTTCAGTCAAAGTAACGGTGACAGTGTAACCTGGACCAGTGATAGTTTCGGTGGTCTTTTCAGTAGCAGTAACAGTGATAACACCACCAGTTGGAGCTGGACCAGTTGGAGAACCAGAACCAGTGGAGCCAGTTGGAGAACCAGATGGAACAGTGATGGTGTTTGGACCTTCAGTCAAAGTAACGGTGACAGTGTAACCTGGACCAGTGATAGTTTCGGTGGTCTTTTCGGTAGCAGTAACAGTGATGACACCACCAGTTGGGACTGGACCAGTTGGAGAACCAGAACCAGTGGAGCCAGTTGGAGAACCAGATGGAACAGTAATAGTGTTTGGACCTTCAGTCAAAGTAACGGTGACAGTGTAACCTGGACCAGTGATGGTTTCAGTGGTCTTTTCGGTAGCAGTAACAGTGATGACACCACCAGTTGGGACTGGACCAGTTGGAGAACCGGAGCCAGTGGAGCCAGTTGGAGAACCAGATGGAACGGTGATGGTGTTTGGACCTTCAGTCAAAGTAACAGTAACAGTGTAACCTGGACCAGTGATAGTTTCGGTGGTCTTTTCGGTAGCAGTAACAGTGATAACGTCACCAGATGGGAATGGCATAGTTGGGAGACTGGTAGATAAACCGGAACCAGTTGGGCCAGTGATGGTGTTACCACCTGGGGTTAAGGTGAAAACAGTAGTGTAACCTGGACCAGTAACAGTGTAGACGGTTTCACTTGGGACACTAACAGTAGTAGCGGAACCTGGTGGAAGAGTGGTTGGAACAGTTTCGGTACCTGGACCAGTTGGGCCGGTTGGTTGAGTTTCAGTTTCAGAACCTGGACCGGTTGGAACAGTAACGGTGTTGGTACCTTGAGTTAAAGTGATGGTAGTAGTGTAACCTGGACCGGAAACAGTGACAGTGGTTGGTTGTGGAACAGTTAAAGTAACAGTGGAACCTGGTGGTAAGGTGCCTGGAACAGTTTCAGTACCTGGACCAGATGGACCAGTTGGTTGAGTTTCAGTTTCAGTACCTGGACCGGTTGGTTGAGTTTCAGTTTCAGTACCTGGACCAGATGGACCGGTTGGTTGGGTGACAGTAACAGTGTTGGTACCTGGAGTCAAAGTGATGTAGGTAGTATAACCTGGACCAGTGACGGTAACAGTGGTTGGTTGTGGAACAGTAACAGTGACAACAGTACCAGTACTTGGAATGTCGGTAGTTGGGATAGAAACAGTGGTTGGAACAGTTTCAGTTTCGGTACCTGGACCGGTTGGTTGAGTTTCAGTTTCAGTACCTGGACCAGATGGACCGGTTGGTTGGGTGACAGTAACAGTGTTGGTACCTGGAGTCAAAGTGATGTAGGTAGTATAACCTGGACCAGTGACGGTAACAGTGGTTGGTTGTGGAACAGTAACAGTGACAACAGTACCAGTACTTGGAATGTCGGTAGTTGGGATAGAAACAGTGGTTGGAACAGTTTCAGTTTCGGTACCTGGACCGGTTGGTTGAGTTTCAGTTTCAGTACCTGGACCAGATGGACCGGTTGGTTGGGTGACAGTAACAGTGTTGGTACCTGGAGTCAAAGTGATGTAGGTAGTATAACCTGGACCAGTAACGGTAACAGTGGTTGGTTGTGGAACAGTAACAGTGACAACAGTACCAGTACTTGGAATGTCGGTAGTTGGGATAGAAACAGTGGTTGGAACAGTTTCAGTTTCGGTACCTGGACCGGTTGGTTGAGTTTCAGTTTCAGTACCTGGACCAGTTGGTTGAGTAACGGTAACAGTGTTGACACCACCAGTCAAAGTAACAGTAGTAGAGAAACCTGGCAAGCTAATTGTTTCTGTGGTTGGGTATGGAACAGTAACAGTGACAACAGTACCAGTGCTTGGAATGTTGGTAGTTGGAATAGCTGGACCAGTTGGTTGAGTTTCGGTTTCAGTACCTGGACCGGTTGGTTGGGTTTCAGTTTCAGTACCTGGACCAGTTGGTTGAGTAACGGTAACAGTGTTGACACCACCAGTCAAAGTAACAGTAGTAGAGAAACCTGGCAAGCTAATTGTTTCTGTGGTTGGGTATGGAACAGTAACAGTGACAACAGTACCAGTGCTTGGAATGTTGGTAGTTGGAATAGCTGGACCGGTTGGTTGAGTTTCAGTTTCAGTATCTGGACCAGTTGGACCGGTTGGGGTTTCTGGAACAGATGATGGAAGTGAAACAGTGGTGGTACCTGGGACAAAAGTCAAAGTAGTAATATAGTTAGGACCAGTGACAGTAACAGTAGTTGGGTATGGGACAGACAAAGTAACAGTGGAACCAACTGGAATTTCAGTAATAACAGTTGGAGTACTTGGAGCAGTAGCAGTTGAAGTAGTATAGATTGGAGTACCTGGAGGGGTAACAGTTTCAGTAACAGAGCCGGTGGTTGGAGTAACAGTAACAGTGGTTGGAGGAACGGTAGCAACGGTAGTACCTGGAGTCAAAGTGACAGTGGTAGTTATACCACCCCATGTAACAACACCAGTTGTACTACATGGAATAACGATGGTAGTATGGGTTTGTGGAACTCTGGTAGTACATGGCTTTGGTTTTCCCCAGCTACCCCATTTACCTGGTTTGTAGGAATAAGAAGGCTTTTGCTTTGGGTAAACACAACCTAAAAGCGATTCAACGACAGGAAGAAAACATGCTGATGATGACGAAGCAAGAACAGCTGCTGCTGCAACACTAGAAAGCTTCATTGTTTAGCGATTGATTCTGTTGACTAGTGAAGAACTGAAAAGATTTTCTAAAAAAAACCAATTGACCATTTGAGAGGATCATTTGCCAACTATTTATATTCCCATGATGATTTTGGATTTCTTGTGTGGAATAATAGAAAGGTTGATGGGGAGGGTATAGGAATTGGCACTTGATACAATTTGAACAATGATGAAAAGAGGAGCAAAAACTTGTTTCCGTGATCGCATACCCATACATTAACTGTGGATCATTATAATTGTGCAATTATTTTCAATACATCTGGATTAAACTGTGATAATTCACCCAATGCCAAAAAAAAAATAATAATAAAAAGCAACAAGCATGTTTAGGTTTTGGGATTAAATGAAAGGGTATTGTGTACGCAACCTGAATTTGCAGCAAAATAAAATAAAATAAAATGAAATAAAATGAAATGGATCCATCAAAGGGAAAGCACCATAGTAATGTTTTTGTGTAACTATAATAGTATGGGATATTCAACATACCAACTTGAAGTTGAAACAAAAAATACAAAAAAATTGGGCAAAGTATTGAAAATCATTGAGGGAAAATAAACAGTTTTCACTCTTCCTACTTCATTGTTAATCTCATGTTAATCCTAGATTTGCATTCATTGGCTACCCTGTGATTCATGATATTCGAGAATGACATCGTCTAACTTATGGGTGAATTGTCAATTGAATGTTTGAAATGAAAGAATTATTGAGTGGGTGATTTGAGATGTTTTGTTTATTTGATTTGGAGAGATGACGTGTGCGTTGGCCAAAAAAAAAGAATGAAAACTTTTTGAGGTGGTGGAATTCAGTTTTGGTAATTAGGATAGGTCGTGTGGAATGGTGAGAAAAATGAATTTTTATTTTCTTTTTTTTTTTTCTTTCTGAGGGGGGTCACAAGAATTTGCAGCAAATTGAAATGTAAACATGGGCGTTAAGCAACAGTATTTGATTTTCAATTGAATGTTGGAATAGTAAGACAACGAATCCACTGGGTACTGTAACCAAAAATAGAACGATCGTAGCAGAAAAGAGAGAGAGAGTAAATGGAAGATATAAAAAAAGAAAAGACGATTATTATTATTAATACTATTTTAAGTCATATTGCACATGTTTGGCAGGTTCAAACAGTAAACTATTCAGTCTTAATTATTGCTTCTTCTGCCGTAAATCTACTCAATAGTTTTGGCAGGAAGCATACAATAGTTTAGCTTTAAATTGAATTCTGTTGAAAGATTTGCAAGGCAAGTAGTATGATATTACTGGCTCTATACATTTTAAATAACCTGCGACCGCCTAAAGAGTTTGATCCACGATGAATGTGTAACAATTTAATCATGTTCTTGATGAAAAAGTTTAAACGACGAGTGATGGTTCTTTAATTACTTTTCTAAATTTGGATTATTCATCGGATGATTTTCCATTTGAATTTTTTTTTATTTTTTTATTTGTAAAAAGGGATATAACTTCAATCTAGTTTTCATTCACTCAATGATTTTTTGGGGTGAGCTTTTAGGATTCGATATTCAGCATGTATGGCGAATGCTAAGATTATACGCGGTACCTAACATCATTTGAAAGGGGGGTGGAAGTAAATTCTTCCCAGTTTGTAAATTATTCTTCCAATTCTATAAACCCTTGCTACCTCCTTTCATACGCAGCGTTTCAGGCTTGGACATTTTACGTGCCCAATGAGCCTCAAATATAACATACTCGTATCATTGACCAATAAACATGAAATTATGTCACTTTTTCTTTGTGCTTTGTGAAAGGGATGAGTTTGGAAAGGTTAACAAGATGTTTGGGGGTAGTTGTTGATGGTGTGGTTTTTTTTTTTATTTTTTTTTTTTGATAGAATTTCATTTGATACAATTTCATGTTTGAGTTCACCAATAAAATATGCAAGCCTTCAGAATTCAGATTTGCAACAATCTTGAAAAGTTAAAAATGGTAAATAATAATCAATTCAAACAATTAAAGAAAGCAAACTTAAAAATAGTGTGGTTTCCATACTTGAGTTTCCAAATAAAATTTGATTGTCGGGGGTTCTATCAGTTAATGTTTCATAACTATTACTGCAATGTCATAGATTCAAGGCAACTTATGTAAATTGTGGATGAGCAATTTGAGTTGCGGTTCCTTTATCCACTAATATTATTTTATTATCATCGCCTCTTTTCTTTCTCCCCCCTTGCTCAATCCCTTTCTCTCCCATAATTAATTGAAAGGATAACTTATTCTTGAATTCGCCATAATTACAAAACAAAATTAAAAGCAACAAATCAAGAATACGAATTTCATCCCCTCCCCCTTGATTTAAAGATTAATAAGTCGGAAAATAAAAGGGAGTAATTAGAATTACTATACAATTAAACTAATGACCATGGCTTGATAATAATTACAACTTCTCCGTAAAATAATGATTAAATTTGGAACCAGCACTAAAATTGCATGAAAAAATTCTGAAACAATACTTGTTAATCACATTGAATACATACTGGAAATAGTGGTTTGAGTTAATACTTTATTGATCTACAGTGTTTTTTTTTTAAGCTTTAACGATAATCGTACCCAGTATTTTAGTTTTGTGTTTTGATAAGAAGAAAATCCATCGATTAAAGTTCATATCGCACTGATAATCAGAAACTTCTTTTGAACTAAAATTTCTTCATGATTTATTGAATTTTTTCAATGAAAATACCATCACCCCGTACGATAAACTCTTCTAGAAATATATATATAAAAAAAACATCTACAAGGGTCTAAATCATCTTCTAATGACCTTGTAAATCATAAAAAAGATCCGTGAATAATCACCAATCTTCGATTGTCGTCGAAGCATTCCCCCTATTTAGTTAATTCTTCCTTCGGTTTTATTCTATTCATATCCAGATAACGGTGTAACCATTGGAACCACTGTTGTATCAATGATCAAAGTTGTTAAAGTCCGTTGGAATAATGGATTTTGATAAGAGTGATAGAATACATATGGCATGCAAGTCACGTTATCCGGAGCATCCTTCGGAACAAATTTTTGTTTGTTTGTTGAAATCAATGCGAAATTTTTCAGTGACAAACAAAAACCATTACCGGATTTGAAGATAAACACTCAGTCACTCAATCACTCACCCACACACAGAGAGAGAGAGAAAGACCCACACACGATTGAGAAATTATAGTCATACTTTCTTATCTTGTATTTTATTGTTTTGTTGAAATTTTCCCACAATAAAATCATCATTATAAATACTTCAACAACGAATCTACTTTTGTTTAACTAAACTCTTTTTTTTATCTTTTTCCCCCCTTTTTTTAATTACTGATATAACGATTAATTATGACTCAACAAGAAACATTCAAAGTATGCGTATTTTGCGGATCTTCATTTGGAAATAAAGCCATTTATGCTGAAGAAGCATCTAAATTTGGTATTGCATTGGCCGAAAAGAAATGGGGATTGGTTTATGGTGGTGGATCTACAGGATTAATGGGTGCTGTAGCTAGAGGTTGTGCTACTAATGGAGGATATGTTCATGGTGTTATTCCAGAAGCTTTGATTAGTAGAGAAAGAACCGATGAAGAAACTTTGAATGATAAATTGAAAAAATCAATTGATAATCATGATGGATCTACTCCTATTCCTGATTCTAGTCAATATGGGAAAACTACATTGGTTAAAGATATGCATACTAGAAAACGATTAATGGCCCAAGAATCAAATGCATTTGTTGCATTACCAGGTGGTATTGGTACAATTGATGAATTGGCAGAAATAACTACTTGGTGTCAATTGAATGTTCATGCAAAACCAATTGTTATTTACAATATCGATGGTTATTTCGATAATTTTTTGAAAACAATTCAAGGTTTTTGTTGATTGTGGATTCTTGAGTGAAAAGAATGGTCAAATTATTAAAGTTGGTAATACTGTCCAAGAAGTTCTCGACATTATCGAAAGTTACGAAGTTCCAGAAGGTAGATTCAACTTAAAATGGGAAACTACTTAGAGTCTGGATATAGAGTCGTATGTATTTATAAGCATTTTACAGGTTATTCAATCAAAATATGTAATACAAAGCACGTTTATTGTGTTACAATGCCAGTATTTTCTTGTCAGAATTCCGAGATGCACACGTGCCAGATTTAAATCTCGGAACAATAAATTAATTAACAACTCCATCGGCGCGCTTAGACATTTCAAACTTCCTCCTAGAATACACAACATTTATTAAAAATGTAAACTTTTATCCAATATGACAAAATATACACAAGAACTGAAAATAAATAATAATAAGCTAACAAAAATAAAACACAAATCAATACTCTATCAATAATCTATTACTAAACTTTCTAATGAGGATTAAACTCTTCGTCATCTTCATCATTAACATGAAACAAGTCTTCAAATTCATCATCTGGAATTTCAACTTGTGATAAATAACCAGTAGCAACATCATACATCATACCCCAAACTTCAATTTCACCCTTTTTCAAAGCCATACTGGCACTTGGGTGTCTTTTCAAAGCAGTAACTGAAGCAATAACATTCAATTCTGCTAATTTTTTAGCCTTTTCTCTTGGTTTATCATTTAATTCATTAAGTAGTTTCAAATTTGCAGCTCTAGTATGTCTAACAGGATTCAACCATAAATCTAAAACACCACCAATTTTCTTTTTAGATAATGATGCCCAAATACCACCACAATCAGTATGACCACAAACTATAATTTTACGAACTTTCAACACATCAACAGCAAATTGAATAACACCTTGACTACTAATATCATTAGCATTAACAATATTAGCGATATTTCTATGCACGAAAATTTCACCTGGTAAAGTAGCTAAACATTGTTCACCAGCTCTTGAATCACTACAACCAATCCATAATGTATGTGGAGTTTGACCTTTACCATTCAAATAAAAGATATCATTTCCATGATTATGATCTATAGAATCAACAAAATATTTGTTATTATGCAAATAATCTTGTAATGTAGAATCTGGAGATAATGTGAAAGGGAAATTAGTATGGGTACCAGAAACTCTGACTGGTCTAATTGGTTTATTTTCTGGAGTAGTAGTACCACTTGGTGGTGATATAGAAAGATCAGTTTCATGATCATGTTCTAATTGATACTTCAAGATGTTTTCTCTACCCATTTTATGACTAAACTTTGAAAATGATCTTAATTGATGATGAGGAAGATGTAGGTGACCGAAGACAGATCTGAATCGTAGCGACAACACTTTGGTTAAGATATTAAAAAAAAAAAGGAAGGAAGAACAGAAATATATATAACAAAAAAAATAAAATAAAATAAATAACCGAATCAAACAAGGTTAAATAGGAGAAATTGACAATAGTTTATATGTAAACTATCAAATGTTAAGGATTTATATAACCGAAGATAACATATTGAAATGTTGAGTTACATTTGCAAAAAAATTTTTTTGTTTTTACACTTTTCGTTTACGTTATCAGAAAACCCAACACAATAATTGGTGTGCTTAGTCATAATCATAATGAAATCTTTAAAATTGATTTTGTATTGGCAATTGTGGATGAGCTGTATAATTGACTCCCAAATTTTTCTTTCTTTTCTTTTTTTTTTGGCTAGTACTGTATTATTATTATCGTGAGTTCATGTTGACGTAACTGATATTACAGTAAAATTATTGCAAAAAATCAAATCGGGGTTATTTTTTACATGTTAGCAATGACCAAATCCGTAACCTGTAGAAACCAGGGGGGAAAAATGTAAAAAATCAGTCTTCCATTGTTCTCGGAAGAATGAACACGAAAAAAAAATCTTCTATTAGGTTTGAATTTGTGCACGTGATGTAGAATACCAAAATAGGAATTATATACCCAAAGTGGTGTTCATAACTAATGTTGCCCGCGTTTCTACACGACAACGCGTCGTGCAATGATTTTGGATTCTTTTTTTTTTGTCTTACTTACTTACAAGCATATTATTTGATAGTTTGATTTATAACCAACCTTCAACTATGACTACGAGTCCACCAATAGAAATATCTGACGATGACGAATCAGAGTTAAAACAAATTATTGAAGATGAAAAGTTGACTAATGGTGAAGATCAATCAAAACAAAAGGAATTTAATCATTTATCAAGAGATAGAAAACTTGATCGATTGAATAATCTTATTGAAAAAAGTCAAATCTATTCAAAGATTATAGCCGACAATATCTTACAATCCACATTAGAAAGTAAGAATAAACAATCAGAACCAGTACTAGAACCAGTACAAAAAGAAGAGGACCAACCAAGGAGAAAAAAGAGAAGGACAAAAACTAGTGGAAATAAAGATGTGGTTTCGATGTTAACCAACAATATTTCAGAATCGACTAAATCAACTCGTGAAGCTATAGAGAAATCACAAAGTTCGGGTAAAAATGACAGACCTCAACCTAAATTAATCACCGGTGGTACATTAAAAGATTATCAGTTGGATGGTTTACAATGGTTGGTTACATTGTATGAAAATGGGCTTAATGGGATATTAGCCGATGAAATGGGGTTAGGTAAGACATTACAATGTATTTCATTTTTAAGTTATTTAATTGAAAATGGAATTAAAGGTCCTTTTTTAATTGTGGTGCCGATTTCTACTTTACATAATTGGTATAATGAAATTCAAAAATTTGCTCCAAAAATTAATGCATTCAAATATATTGGTATCAAGCAAGAAAGAGCCACCATTAATTTAAGCAAATTAACTAAAACCAATCAAATATTTCTTACTTCATATGAATTGTCAATTCGTGATTTTAAGAAATTGAGTTCGGTTGATTGGAAATATTTGATTGTTGATGAAGGTCATCGTTTGAAGAATAGTCAGTGTTTATTGATTAAAGTTTTAAAGAAATTAGATGTTCCCAATAGGTTATTACTTACCGGGACTCCCTTACAAAATAATTTAAACGAGTTATGGTCTTTATTGAACTTTATCCTACCTGATATATTCCAAGATTTAGAATTGTTCCAACAATGGTTTAATTTTGATGAATTGACTAGTTTTGCAGCAAACAATGATGATGAAGACGATACCAATGATGAAGATGATGAAGAAACTAAACGCATAATCAAGAAAAATATCCAAGAGACGTTGGTCAAGAATTTGCATACTATTTTGCAACCATTTATATTAAGAAGAGTTAAACGTGATGTAATTACGAACTTGCCACCAAAGAAAGAGTATTTGATACGTATTCCATTGACAAAATTGCAAAAGAAAATCTATTCCGATGCATTAGATAATAAATTGTTTGAAAGTTTAGTGAAAGTTCACTTGAAGGAGTTTATTCAGTATCACCATAAAGACTTATTTGAAGGATTTGATATTGATGGTTACTTAGCGACCAAAATAGAGAATAACCTGATGGCCGAAATGGGATTCAATATACAAGGGAGACGAGGACACCAAGAGATCTCATATAAAGAAGCAGAAAGTGATGACGAATTTGAAATAGAGGCTGCTCACACCTCCAAGATTAAAGATACCTCGTATGAAGAGGCAATTGAAAAGTCCAAAAAAATGAGATCCGTTGGGGCCAAGCAAAAGGTAATCATTGATGCATTGTATGATAGAGTAAATTCTCATACTAGACGATTAAAATTGCAGAACATCAAGGTGATACAATTGAGAAATATTTGTAATTCTCCATATATGTATTATGAACCATTTGCTGATGATAGTGATGAGAGTACTGATAAATTTATGGAAGTACTCAAGAAAAATCTGTGTAAATTTCAAATGTTGGATCAATTACTTTCGAAATTGTTACCAAATGGGCACAAGTTGCTTATTTTTTGCCAGTTTACCAAAGTTATGGAATTATTAGAAAGTTATTTTGATTATTTTGAAATCAAGACATGTTATCTTGATGGGACGGTTAGTCATGACATAAGACAAGAACAAATTGATGATTTTAATAATGATCCAGAAAGTAAAATATTTTTATTATCTACTAGAGCAGGTGGATTAGGATTGAATTTAACAGCGGCAGATACGGTAATTTTATGGGATTCAGATTGGAATCCGCAAGTTGACTTACAAGCAATTGATAGAGTGCATAGAATTGGACAAACTAAACCCGTTAAAATTTATCGATTTATGGTGAAGGATTCAATTGAAGAGATTTTATTGAGTAGATCAGGAAGTAAGAGAATGTTGGAGAAATTAGTAATGAAATTTAGTGGTGCTAACAAGAATGATAAGGAATTCAATGTTAATCAAATCATGGAGTTAACTAGGCTTAATTTTAGATCAAGCGATGCTAATGGAGACCAGAGTGACGATGATGATAAGGAACAAGTGCTTTTGAGTGAAGAAGAATTGAATGAATTAATGGATAGATCAATCGGGTGTTATAACTCTTCTGATGATACTAAATTTGAAAGAATTAAAGTATTTGAGACTGTTAATGGTATGGATAATTAGTATTTGTCAATATGAAGTTGATATTAATAAAGAAACACTATATTCTGAAAAACAGTGTGTAATGTAGGACATGTTTTGTTTGGGTTATTTTATGGAGAGACCCTCTTATCGCATATCCTGCATATTATTGAATTAATCACCTGACCATTTTTTTTTATTTTTTTTTTTTTTTTGTTTGTGCAGTATAAATAGTCGATGATTTTTCCCTTTGATATTAATTTTACAATGATTGTTTAAAGTCATTGTTAGTGATGTGGTGGATTTCTTGATTTAAGTTCATGTATGAATTTTGATAGGGATGCTGTTTGTGTTTTAATAATCTAGCTATCTATTCAATTTATGAGTAGATAACTAGGTATACAGTGTGTTGTCTTATCTTGATTATTGTAGCATGTATTTCATTTTTGGTAGTTGTTTCTATTAACGTTTTGAATAAGATAATTCTAGCATTTATTTAATATATAATTACAGATTCCTTTTTTTGTTTTGGATATTTCAAATAATTATTTCATTGATTATTGTAATTGTAGACATGATTTAAATAGACTCTCTTGTACCCATTGATTTGTGATAAAAATAATAATAAGAAAATTGTTTATATATTTTTTTTTACACCCATTTATTTATACATAAAATAAAATAAAATAAAATATAAAATAAAAACCTAAACTAAACATCTAAATAATAATAATAATGATAATAACCTCCATACTCTTATAGTAATCTTTTTCTTGCTATAATTGCTTGATGAACAGCACCATAACTCCAAGTTAATTCTGAAGCACCTTGCATATATCCATTAATTTTATTAAATTGTTCACTTAATTCACCATTTGAACCAATATGTTTATGAACAACTTTCAAAAAACCATCAGCATAATTAAACATTTTATCAATCATAAGTAAATAACTTTTTGAATTATATTTAATTATCAATTCTTCAAATTGATCATTATCATCATTATCATCATTATCATCATTATCATTCTCATCATTTGAATTATTGGAATTATCTAATGGAAGAAAAATTTTGAAAAAATCAATATTTGAATTATTTATAATTATATCTTTTTTATTTGTTTTCAAATCTTTAATTAATTTATAAATTAATTCACTTGCAGTTGAAGTACTTATAAACCAAGGATTTCCTTCAGTTTGATGATAACCATCATAAATATCTTCAGGATATCTTCCTAATGCAACCCCCAAAAAATTATCTTGAAAATTTATAGGATATCTAAATTTCATATCTGATATTAAAGAACTTAAAGTAGTTAAGATATAACCATTATCAATATTAAAAGGAATTGAAGTTTCATTATCTTCATGAGTATATAAACTTGCTAAAATCGTAGCAATATCTAATCCATTTCTTTTACCAATATGATAAAGTGAAGGACCGGAAACAATATAAGGTTTAAATGGATTTATAAAACCAGAATCATGATTTATAAAATTTAATAAATTATTAATAGTTTCACTCAATTCATTTTGAAATTCAATTGAATCATTGAAAAGTTTAGCATATTTTAAACCTAATGATAAACTTTTAAGTTGTACTAAAGATGTGAAAAAATGATAATCATAAATTTCTTCCCATAAATCAAATCCTTTTTCATGCCAATATTTAATTGTATAAATTAAATCAGGTTTTATGGCTTCATAATAAATAAAACTTGAATTATATAAAGTAGATTGTTTTTCAACTGGTAATGAATATTCATACAATACATTTAAATAATTCATTATTGAAATAGCTCTTAATGCTGGTCCATCACGTTGTGGTCTACCCCAATTCCCATTATAATTAGTTAAATTGGTTTCAAATTTAGGTTCACCTAAATTTCCATAATCTTCAACAGAGCCAGATCTATTTGGAATTTTTTGTAAAATTAAAGTATTTTCAATATAAGATTCAATTATATTAATTAATGAATGATTTTTAGGATTTAAATAAACTTGTTCAGTTATTAAATTTAAAGTAATTGCTGCATCTCTAGTCCATTGATAATAATAATTGGGATTTTCTTTAGATGGTGAAGCAATTATAACCCCTGGTAATAAATCCTTATCAGTTGTGAAATCACCTCCTATATTGTTTAAAATTGACCTCAAACACACGTCCTCTTGATAAATTAACCAATCCTCAAATGAATTAGGAATTGAAGCGGTATTACTACTACTACCATAAGAAAATAAAGATTGTGGGGGGTATTGAAATGGGATAAATAATGAATTTATGAAATTAAATTGAAATATAAATATTGTAAATGACAATAAACGAAATGATCTCATAATGACTCGATAAAGAAATGTGAAACAAAATAAATATAGTTAATATTGGTGGTGGGGAAGAAAGTGGGAAGGAATTAAAAAATGTTCTTCTTTAAAGAAAAAATTGAGAATTTCTCTTGTAACTTTATACGGATTATCTCTTTTTATTTTGTTAAGTTTAAACTATTGTTGTAGTTCTAGTTGTTGTTGTTGTTGTTGTTATCTTTGATTGTGATGTGTTTAAAAAAATTTTTTTTTTATTGGGACTTCTTAATATTGCTATAATTAAACACTGTGTATATGCATGTGGCGTTTAAGAAGTCAAATGAGAAAATGGAAAAATAAAACAGTATTTGATATTGAGACAATGTAAAAAAAGCAAGCAAAATAAGAAACACACCAACGGTACTACTGATAAATAACGGGTAATGTTGATAGATTTAAAATTGCTATAATGATGTAATATGAATCTTTTAATGTTTTGATACCAGGAAAGATTATCATAAATTTTATAAATATCTCTTTTACCACACTTTTATAAAATGGTCGACAGATGATTTTGTGAATATTTCTATAACTAAAACAGAAAAGAAGAAACAACGAAATATATATATGTATAGATATTTTTAAATTTTTTGTAATGATTTGGTAATGAAAGGAAAAAATTTTTTTTTTTTTTTTCTGAAATCTGGGGAAGATCAAATAAAACAAAACAAGAAAACAATAGTGGGGGAAATTGCGGAAAAACTAGCCTTCACAGGTCACGTTTTCAGATTACATGCAGGATATAGCCATTTAAAGAAAACGTGACTAACTTATAACAATATAAAAAAATTTTTCACCATCATCATCATTTGATAATGATATTGGAGAAACCCACGTGAGTTCACGAATTCTAACCATCAAATAATATAACCCGTTACAAGTTAATGTTGAATGAAAAAATTTTTTTTTTTCAATTTATATTGCGTGTATTAAATTGCAAGGTCATTCGTGTGACTAAAAAGTCTGGAGAAGAATGAGAAAAAAATTTTTCTTTTGATGATATTTTGCATGGTTTCAACATTACAACTGTCGTCGTTATGTATTCAGACTGTACCGTTTTAGTTAGTCTTGCTGCATCAACATTCTTGTTCGTTATTTATTTACTCGTTATTGTTGTGAAATAGAACCGCGCTGAAAGTTTAAAACAACCCCATACTGTAATCGTACCAACTTTTAGTATTTGCTTTGAATTCTATACACTATATTCCCCACATTTCGTCTTTGCATTGTATTCCCCTCCTCTAGCTCATATTTATACAAATATGAGTAGTAATTTACGCATTGTGTAAGTGGTATTCGGGATTTAGGACAATTGATCTCTCGTATTCAGGTGTATCACGTGCACTTGGTGGTAACACAGAGGGTACCAAGTGACACAAACAAACAACAATGCAGTGGAAAGCAAAGCAAAGCAAAGAAAAGGAATAAGCGGCGGCAGGAGATGTTAAATTCTTTAATAAAAAATTAATCCCGGATTTGTGAATTCAATGATTATTGGTCTATTGTTTGACTTTTTCTTTAACAGAAAGATGAACAAATTGAAAGGACCACCACAATCCCATGGTAAACAACATGTGTATGACTCAAAATATCACTAGAGAAAGAAAAATATTAGCCAATATTGTAACCAATGAAAATGAAGTTACACGTAAAGAAGACGAAGAAGAAGAAAAAAAAAAAAAGTCATCTCATCAGTAAAAGAAAAATATTGTGCTTATACTCGCATATATGAACTTTAACAACTCCGACTATACCAATAGGTCTTTTAACGAAATTATATATATGTAAATAGTATAACAAGCGAGAGAGAGAGAGAAAGAGAGAGACGTTGTATTGACCGTGACAAGAAGTAATAATATCTACACATTGGCGATAAATAATAATAAAAAAGAAACGGAATTAGAAAATTATTAGAGCCTATTGCAGTTCCCCAGAGCCTACAAACTACAAAGAATCTAAATTGTATACCATAAAATGAAACAATTTATTATTACTTCACATAAATTATTATAAATTTACAAAAAAAGAAGAAAAGGAATCAAATTTTCTTCAACGTTTTGTTTTAATTTGCTTTTTCTTTAGTAAAATCTTGTACAGGAAATATTAATGGTAAGTTTATTTTTATTCATTTGTTCCTGTACTTATGGCCCTTTCGTAGGATCAGATCAGAGCAGACCCCGAAAAGAGAATTAAACTGATCGTCAATACAAATATTAGGCAACAATGATCATACATGTGCAACTTTTTTGTTAAGGTTAGTGAACCTAAATCTTGAATGATAACAGGTTAATAAGATTAACAGAAAGGTAATGTTATGAATAATATTTTAGAAATCAAAAAATAATTACCAATTAGAAATTACCAATTAAAACCCCGTGGTTTTCTTTTTTACTTTCCTTTTTAATCTTATTTTTCTTTATGTTATTTACGTTAAATCGATTGTGGTTTGATATTGTGTACTAATATTTAGGTGTGGACAATAAAATTGTAACGGCATTAAAATGCCAAAAATGATAAATCCGATTGAATTAATTTCATGGTAGCAATTTTGTATGCAGTACCGCACATTCCCCCATATTATGGAGTCCCCTTAATATTTTTTTTAACTCCTTATTAATTTTGCGTAAATTGCTACACACAGTAAATAATCCCATCAGCACAAGAATATTCATCCAATTAAAATAAAATAATACGTTTACTATTGAAGACGACGACGACGATGATGATGTTGTTGTCTTTTGTTGTAGCTCTACCAATAGGAATAATAAAATTTCTTTTAAGATGGTTAGAAATGAATGAATAAGAAAACTTACGTGATTGAACAGCCACGTACTTCACACATGTACAATCACTGGAAACAATTATTGTTTGTGGTTCATTCATTTATATAAAACCATTCAAGGATTTAAATTAAATAATGTTAAATTTATAATCCGTAATAGTAAATTGAAGCATGTATAAATAGGATAGAAAGAAGGATTTAAAATTTTTTTTATTATTGCAACAACCATAAAATTTTATATAAGCATCCAGGTAAAAAGCCTTTTCATATATATATATATATATATCTATCTTGCCTTCTCGCATTCTGTTATTATCACGTGTGGTATTCTGATTGATTAGAAGAATAGTTGATTGGATTGTCCTTATTTCATATATCATATCATTTACAACCAACTTTTTTAAAAAGGCAAATTATAGATATATTTACAACCAACAATTTTTTTTATTTTTTGGTTTCTCTTTTGGCTGTTTGGCAGTTAATTGTTTACATTTTTTCGTTTTGCATTTCGGGGGGCTATCCCGGTATTTTAGAAAGCAAAAGCAAAAGCAAAAGAAAGAAAAAAAAAATTCAATCGCCATTTCTATCACTCAGTCACCAAAACCCAAAAACAAGAGAGAGAAAAAAAAAAAAAGTTTGACAACCAGATTTATCTATACATTTTCAACATTTACAACCACCACAACTAACAGCACCACATATCTATCACAACAAGCGAATTGTTATCATAATTATCACACTCTCATTTATAACATCCCTAGTTTGATTCCAACTTATAATGGAAAATAATCTATCAAAGCTAACATCACTTGCCTCACAATCAGATCTAAATATTAATTCTTCATCAACTTCTTCTTCTTCTTCACCAACAACTACTCCAAATAATGGTATAACACAAACCCAACCAAGCATTTCATCAGATGTGCCACCACTTCTTCCCACAGCACCTACTGTACATTCCTCATCTAATTCACCAATAACTACTACTACCACCACTACTACAACAACAAACACACATACATCTACTCCAGAAATAATAGCATCCCAACCTAGCTCAGATTCAAACTCAACCTCTACAAGTACTTCAAATAGTACAGCAGGGAAACCAAAGAGACAAAGAAGAAGTTATAGTTGTGGGCCATGCAAACTATTGAAAATCAAATGCGATTTACAAATACCTTGTTCGGCTTGTAAGAAGTTTAAAAGAATAAATCGATGTTTATTACAACCTCCTCAACCTCCTTCAGAACAGGAGTTGAACAAAATAAAAGAACGCAAAAAGAGATCAAATATCAAGAAAATGAGATTATCAAATGATTTTGTCCAGACTTATAATACCAGTTCCGATTGCATTCCTTCATTAGCAAGTTCTATAGATGCAACATCTTTGAATTTGGAAAAATTAAACCGTTTGGATGACAGTTCATTGAATTCGCATTCTCATAAAGGTCCATCAGCCACTTCGTCCTCATCTTCTTATACTAATACTAATAATAGTAATGGTAAAGGCAGTAAAAACACACATAATAACAGTGCATCCACTATTCCATCCCAAAGAGTTACCCATTCGTTGATTCAAATACGGCCACGTCAACCAAGATTCCAACCCGAAACTACGACAACAGAAAATTACCATTCCATAAACTTTTTAACTACACCAACTGCCAAAGGAGCAAATCAAACAACTGTCAATTTTGATGACAATATTCACGCGGGAGATATTATTGAGAATTTAGCTTCCCTAGATCGTCAACGATTCATTGATCTTACAATGGTTGATATCAAGAGGATAAAGAGACTTTTGCCTCGTGATTACAGCATATTTGAAACATTGGCCAAGTATTATTTAAATAGTGTCAATCCTATCTTGGTTGATCTTCAGGACCATACGGAAATTATGAATCAAAGTAAATTGACATATGATAAATTATTAGCAATTGATGATGAAAACCCCAAAAATTTAAGTTTGAATATCCCATTCAATTTAATTGAATTGAGAAATTTGAGCTTGCTGTTTTTAATTTTGGCAAATGGGTTGTTGTTTGATTTTCGTGATACTAGTGCGAATCCAAGTAATTTCCTTCTTGAAAAGACATTATACAAACCTAAAAAGGATATTATTGACGACTGGATTAAAATTTCCAAGTTTATTAAAGTTAAAGTTTTATCGTACGAAAGTTTAACTGATATTATTTTTTTAATGGACTGGTACTTGATTGCAAAGAATTTTTACGATTATAATAACATGATGGTCGATAACTATCTCGAGTATAATAATTTGTTAAACTATCTAGTTTTGAGTAATGATTTTATCAGTACCGTTGAAGACCCCAATAATGAAAATAGCTCATCTCCAGGACCAGAATGTTCCAAAGACGATAGTCCATATCCAGAATCGCGAGTGTTTAATGTATTGGCCAAATATTGGATACAAATCCGATTAGTTGAAATTGAGTTTACATTCTTTCAGTTTAAAGGATCATTATTGCTTTCAAATCAATTGAAAAACACGGTCGTTCCTCATAAAAAATTGTTGGATTTACTTTATAAACAATCTCAATTGGATTCAATTAGTCAAAGTACACTTGAAGTTTGGGGATTATACTACCGAAGATCAAGAAATACCACTTCTATCAGAGGTATTATCAAAGATTATTTACTATTGTATTCTTATATCCATGCAACATTGAAGAATGAATTAAAATTCTTGCAGGCCAATTTACCACCGCCAGATTCACCAGTCACATCACTCGAAGTTGAATTGTTGATCAAAAATCAACGTATTTTGTTGTTATTTATTAAATGGTTATCCTTCATCAGAATTGAATCAAACTATTTCCCAAGTTTAAGATACACAACATACTTAACCACAATCATGAATTTGTTTAATCATTTTCTATATTTAAATGGTAGATCCAATAATGCGATATTGACTACTATATTAACCAATTATTCCGCATGTTACATGAAACATTTTTACCAGTGTTTGGCCTTCCAAGGGTTATTTTTGGTATTATTGAAGAATTCCATTTCCACTCATAAATGTTTCAAGATTGATTTGCCAAAGATTTATCATTACATGGTGCAACAATTTCAAAGTGCATTGAGTGTATTTTTGAATAATGAAGATATTATAAAATTGAATGCAAACGTAACTAGTTTTGGTATTTGCTCAGGATTAATTACTGAGTTGAATAATTATATTAATGATTTCAATGAACCGATAGATGATTTGACTGATTTGATTTATGATTTAAAACCAAGAATAAGTGCCATAAACTGGGATTTTTTAATTGATTATTTCTTTGGATCAAGAGATAATTTTGCTAGATACATTGAAAAGATTTGGGACTTGTTTCAGTTTTTGAAGATTGATGATACTGATCTTAGTTACGAAGATACTGCCGAGTTGAAACACATTCCAATTACTCATAAAATTGATTTAAATGATCAATTAATTGATGAAAACCTTGGCAAATTCTCTGGATTTGAATTTGATACTGATATGGTGAATGATTATGTCAAACATTGTGTTGAACCAAATATCCACAACTAAATTTTAAAGACGAAGAAGAAGAACAAAGAATGACATATTTCTACAGATGTATTATTATTATATAGAATAAGTTTAATTATACACATTTTTGAAAAGTGTCTCCTGGTGTCATAACCATCTGATACGTTTTCAATCCATATATATATATATATATATCTGATCAATGGGGTATGCATGTTTCGTGGCCATTGATACAGAAGCATGGATCAAGTTATCTGTGATTTGATACCTGTGAAATAAATCGAGGGAGAGAAAAATCTTGGCTTAAAAAAAAAAAAAAGGAGCCCTGAAATTATGCACCAAAATAGATTTCCTTTGACCGCCATCAAACACACCTACAGTTGTCCCCAATAGATGAAATAACATAAGTTGCATCAGCCATGAATGAAATAATAATGAAAAATGTTCCTGATCTAATAAACCTATTCACTAGTCCAATCATCTATAATGATTCTCTTGTAACCTCGGGACTGCTACCTCCTCGTGGATCCATTACAGGAGATAAGAAACAAGCAAGTAATCCAACAGTATCCTTATCAGCAGCAGGTATTCGAGCATTAATTTATCAACTTCAATCATTATATCTTCGTACTCCTGTCAAATTATTTCGACCGTCCAGATTTGATTATCTTCGATATGTTAAAGCATTAGCTAATAAACATGATGATATTTCAAATAAACCTTATAGATTTCGTACTCATTCATCTATTGGAATGATCATTAATGTATTACGTACAGAAGGATGGAAATTTATACCTGATCAATTATTACCTCCATTAATTGCAAATTCAGCCACTGGGATTATATTATATACTACTTATTTAACAGTATTGGATCATTATACTAAAAGTCATGTAGCTTTAAATGGTAAGAAAAGAAATGATTTTAATTGGTATGCACCATTTGATACTTGGAGAGCAGGATTTGTTGCTGGAACAGTACAATCATTGGCAGCAGCACCGGTAGATGCAATTTATACAAGACTGACAGTACTGGAAATGTTGGAAGGAAATCATGATAATTTATGGAAATTTGGATTCAATAAATTAAAAGAAATTGGATTAGTTGGTGTATTTGCAGGTTATGGGTTTTCATTAATTAAAGAAAGTTTTGGATTTGCATTTTATTTTTCTACTTTTGAAATTGTTAAAACTCAAGGTTATAATTTAACTTATAGATTAATCATGTATTATAAAAAAAGTGAAGAAGCTATTAAAATGAAATTACAAAAATTATTTAAATGGGATGATGATCAAGTTGATGAAAAGTTGTTGAAATTGGAAAGATATAAACTGATGAAGATTTTAAAATCACTGTTTGTGTTATTGGCTGGTGCATCAGCAGCATTTTCATTATTAGCTATACAATATCCTATTTCTAAAGTTCAAAAAATTCATTTGTCTAGATTAGAAGCTTTAGATGTTTATAATCATTATAATGTGGCTAAAAATTCTGGAAATAGTAAACCTTTTTTCAAATTATATTATAATTCATATGTGGATACATATAAACAAGTTATGAGGATGAAAGAAAGAGCTAATATTACTTGGTTTGAAGCAGCATATTCTGGGTTTGTTAGAAATGCATTAACCACCATCCCAGCTACTTCTATTGCATTATTGGTGTTTGAAATTATGAGAACTAAATTAGCAGATAATTTTGAAGATTACAATGAAGTATTAGAAGCTTAAATTATTGTGTATATAGACTATTTTATTTATTAATTTATTTATTTATTTATTTATTAACAGTAATAATCAACTATTCAAGTTGACCGGTTTTTTTCAAGTAGGCGTTCCAACCGGCTTCTCTATATCTTTTACCTTCAACTTCAGGATCTCTTCCTTTACCAAATAATCCTCTACCAACGATAATAACATCAGTACCAGTACTTATAACTTCATCAACAGTTCTGTATTGTTGACCTAAAGCATCACCTTTATCATCTAAACCAACACCAGGAGTCATTATAATCCAATCAAATCCTTCATCATGACCACCCATATCACGTTGAGCAATAAAACCAATAACAAATTCTTTATCACTTTTAGCAATTTCAATAGTTTTATTAGTATATTCACCATAAGCTAAAGAACCTTTTGAAGATAATTCAGCCAACATTAATAAACCTCTTGGTTCATTAGTAGTTTCATCAGCTCCTTTTTTCAAACCTTCAACAACTCCTTTACCTGTAACTCCATGAGCATTAGTTATATCACTCCATGATGAAATTTTATAAACTCCTGAAGTATATTGTAATTTAACTGTATTTCCAATATCGGCAAATTTACGATCTTCAAAAATCATAAAATTATGTTTTTTAGATAATTCAATTAATGGTAAAATAGTACCTTCATATGAAAAATCAGATATAATATCAATATGTGTTTTAACAAGACAAATAAATGGTCCTAATTTATCAATAAGTGAAAGAAATTCTTTTGTTGTTGGAACATCAATTGATGCACATAAATTGGTTTTTTTACTTTCCATTAATTGGAATAAACGTTGTGCAACTTTAGATGGATGTTTAGATGCTCTTTCAGTATATGTTTCAGTATTAACCATTGTGTATATGTGTGTGTGTGTTTATGGATAGTAGTGAGTTTAGAGGGACTATCCAATTGGAGATGATAATTTTTTGACTTCTTTTTTTTTTTTTTTTTTTTACATTAATTCATCTCAATTATATAATCGAGATGACTCACGTGACTACGGTTTTTTTTGCTTTTTTTTTTTTGCTTTTTGCAACAAATTACACTTTAGGTATATAAATCGATATTTGCCTTATCTTGAATACTATAATACACTAAAAAAAAACACTCTTACTTAGATTCTTCTTCTTTAGCTGATACCTTTGGGTCTTCCTCTATTGGATCTTCCTCTGGCTGTTCCTCTGGTTGTTCCTTCGATTCCTCCTCTGGTTGTTCTTCTGGTGATTGTTCTTTTTTATCAGATTCCATAAACTCTTTCTTCAATTGTGGATAAATCTCGTCCATTTTGTCACATGAAGCTTGATAGATTTCTTTACTTTCTACTTCATCCAAAAATTTCATATTTTGTAATACTAAAATCATATTCTTGACTAATTCAATACTATTTTCATTATATTCAGTATTAGAAGATATTTTTAAATTCTTGAAATTTTCTAATAATCCGAACCAAATCTTTTCAATTTCGGCAAATTTCAAATCATCGACTTTCTTTAAGAATATCTTGGAAACTAATTGAAAAATTTCAAATTGGGTTTTAATAAATCCAATTGGATCGGTCTTGAAAACTTCAGGTTTGGTCAATTCAATCAATAATGGGAACAATCCAAACTCAAAAATCCCAAAACTTGTAACCTCTTCATCTTGTTGTTCAACAGACGATGATGGAGTAGTCTCCATTGCTAATGCAATATTTTGTAATTTCAAAACAGCAAATTCTCTAACTTCACGACATGGGTTGAAGCATTGATGTGCCAATGCTTGGATTAAAGAATATGACAACCCTTTATTCTTAAAAGTATCTTGTCTAGCAATGAAATTCAATTCAGATGTTAATGAAATAGAATGTTTTGATAAGTCAACAAGATCTCTAAAGTATTCATTTTCAATAGCCTTCTTGGAGTTACTACCCAATTTGTCATTTTCTTGTTCAAATTGAGATCCAATGGCACCAAGAGACGAAACTTCATCTAATAATCCTAAAATCATCACATAATTCTCTGGAATGATATCATTACTCTTAATCAATGTCTCCAAAAATGCAAGAATTTCGACAGCATAAACTTGGAATCCAGCAAATATTCTCAATGATTTCCAGTATTCTTCTGAGACCAATAATTTCTTACAACACCATGAATCATCGTCTATCAAAGATAATAAAGGTTGTAAAATTTGATTACCTTGTTTACTAATCAATTCTTTATCGAAATTTTCCAATGTTTTGAGAGTTGTGACCAAATACTCTTCGTTATCCAAGTATCTTAATAACAACAATTTATATGCCAATACTCTCAATTGACCCTTCTTGGATATATCTTTAACGTCACTGAGACTAGTAAAAACTTGTTCCCTTAATTTCACATCATCATGTAACAATAAGCAGAAACATACAGAAACTTCTAATATGAATAATGTTTCAGTTTCATAATACCTCTTGGTCTTGTCATCCAATGTAGGCAAAGCATTCAAGAACAAAGTAACAAATTTTTTCAAATCTTCCACTGGACCTTTAGAAACAATGGCAAAAATATTTGGAATGTTCAATGATTTAACACAATCCATGGTTGACAACGTAGATTCGATTTCAGCATCACTGGGTTCAGGTGGTTCATCAGAATAACCTCTCAAGAATGATGCAAAATTAGACAATAAACCAGAGTTGTTCAAAGGCTTCACCTTCTTGATAATATACAATGGTTTAACCTTGGAAATTGGTCCCAATTTGACTTTGGTTTGGAAATCTTGGAATAAGTTTGGATTGATCAAACAGTTTTCAAATAATCTCAAGATAATTTGGAAAATCTTATCCCATGATTGGGAAATCTTACAATTACTCTTCTTAATCAATCTGAACAAAACAACAGTAGCTAATTGAGCCTTGAAATCACGTCCAAAGTAGACAGCCAATTCACTGACATATATTTCTTCTTCCTTCTTCTCAATCTTGATCTGGGTAATTGGAATCTCTGGACGAATATTGTTGTTACTGTTAGCAGCTGTTTCTTCAAGTAGCTTCTTAGGAATTTCATGGTTAGTCAAGGTACTTAATTCACACAATGCTTCAGTCAACTTATCGATTGGTTCTGACAACTCATATTTCAAACAAATACTGGCAATTTTATCAATCGAAGACATCAAACGTGTGATTATATGATCATCTGAAGCTTCTTTGAAAACGGTAAGAATGGTTTGAATTAAAGGTTCGGAGACAGTTGCAAATAATACCTTATCAAACTGACAGATTTCATCCTTAGTAAACTCAACTTGATCAACAAGTTTATAGTTTTGGGTAGAAACCATATTATTCCAAGAATCATCAAACCATTTATCAGTTCCATGATGCTCTTCTGGCATGATAATTTCACGGTCTTTAATTGACAGATAAATCTTGGCAAGGTACCATTCAGGAAAGTCTTTACCATTATAAACACCTCTCAAATTTCTCTTGTAATCATCCAACAACATCTGTTTCTTAACTTGAGGGTTATGCAAATCTGTATTCAACATAATAATAGAATAAGACAAAACAAAGACAGAATCCTTATCAGGTTTGACTGGTTCAAGGTGTTCTTCAGTTTCATCATTCTCTTCTTCTTCGTCTGATTTCTCTGCTTCCTCGTCTTCGTATTTCAGTTTTTGTTGAGGTTTCTTTGGTGATGGTGGTGCACTACCAACTGAGTATTCTTGACATTGAACATATCTTTCTGCAAATCTTTCCACAACTCTTTCAATCTGTTGGGATTCACCTGGTAATCTAAAAGTTCTTAATAAAACTCTTAAAGCCTCGTCGACTCTCAAATCAGTGAAATCAAATAAATCTATAAAGTATCCAAATAATTCCGAATTAGAAGGTTTGGCCAAAAATTCACCCAACACTTTCTTGTTTAATCTACCAGATTTTGAAAAAAAGAAACTAGCAACTTCTTTCAAGTTATTTTCATCTTTAATGAAACCTTCTTTGGCCAATTCTTTGATACCATTCTTTGGCTTTTCATTTAATAACTCGGCACATTTAATAAATGCAGTTTTCTTTTTCCTCTTTTCGATCAATTCATGGTTGACTTCTTCTTTAGATTTATATGACTTGCTTCTTTCGTTGACACCAGAAATAAACGAAAGCATACCTTCTAAACACAAAGGTGGGACATTATCAGTGGTGATCAAAGCTGATTCGGGTAATGATAATTTGCATAAAAATTGTAATAAGTTGTTTGCCAAATCTGATTTTTCAAAATCACAATCATAGTCTATAAATAACCTAGTGAAAAAAGTAGGAGATCTAGTCCAAAGTAAACTCAATGATTCAATCAAAACTTCTTTTGAAAGAGCATTTCTCAAGGACATGTGTGAACCGCCATTGATCTTATTGGCATCGTTCTTGATTTGTTGGGGAAGAATGGATTGGAAAATCAAAGTAGCAGACAACTCAAATTGTGGTTTTAGTTGTCTTCCCAAAACAATAACAATAGTGGAGAATAATTGTAAAGAAGCCTTTAAAAGAGCTGGTGATTCCGTGGTGGTGATTATTTGCAACACGTGTTTTGAAATAGGGTCTGCAACTAAAGTCAACAAAGAGGGATGCTTCGGGATTTCTAATCCAGCAACTTCAATGGCTGTATTTATTAAGGATAATGCAAATACCCTGGTACTTTCCATATGTTGATATTGGTTTGATGGGGAAATCATGGAAACTAAAATACCCAAAAACTCATTAATACAAACAATGCCAAATGGCTCCTCAGTGGTGGTTTCAACAGACTGTGGGACACTCTCGCTTTGTTCTTTGGCTTTTGTAATATCTTCTTCTCCACCTTCTGTTTTCAACTCTTCTTGTTCGCCTTCTGGGTGTTTTGCATCTTCGCCATCCTCCCCATCAGAATGCAGGCTTCTTGGGGTGTTTATTTCAGACAGTTTGATTTCGGTCCCACCAATTCTATCCTCTGGTAATTTCGTATCTGAAAAATTGGTTTGTAAATCATCGCCATGTTCTGGTTCAGGTTCAATATCTTTAAGTTTACTGAAAATTTCAACTGTAATGGAATCCATGGACATTTCTGCTGCTCTTCTCAAAACTTCACTTCTCTTTTTGTTACAACCCAAGGATAAACAAGTTTGCACAACTTCTGTTACCACGTCATTTGGTAACAAAACTGATAATGGGCTTTCAATTATTCTTTCCAATAATCTCAAAACTTTCAATAACACTGCGTCGTCGGAGTTTTGATCAGCTGCTTCAAAACGACAATGAGTTAATGAAGAAATAATCTGGATCAATGAGTTTTGCAAGTTCTTGGATTTGAAAGAAATTATATCATATGATAAGAACTTTGAAATTGAATTCAATGATAAGCCTGTGATGAAACCTGAGGTGGAACTTGATTTAATAACCAACAAAAAAGGTTGTAACAATGTTAAACTATCAATATCATAAATATTCTTAGCATCAATTAATATAGATTTCAATTGTAAGAATGATGAAAGTAAAAGATTTCCCTGAACTGATCTTTGATTTGCTGCCCCGCTTCCGCCATTGGCACTTCCTGTTCCACTTGCTGCGGAGTTGTTATGACGATTATGATGACCGTGACCAGAAGATGAGTGTCTATCGGACGAAAAATTACTTGAAATGATTCCCAAACTACTGGTTAAACCATCAGCATCGAGATCATCATCATCATTGCCTCCAAATATATCACCTGCTGTTAATAAGGCAGCAACACCACTTTGGTTCCAACGATTCATTTTTCTCACCGCTGAAGCCATAGCCATACATTCGTTAATAGCAAGGGTAATTGGGTCGATACTAACATTGGAATGTGAAAATTGCTGTTGTTGTAATGTATGTTTTGGTAATCTCCCAAGAACAACACTCAATGGTGTTGAGGGTTTAGATAGTTCCATTGTTTATTTGTATGATTTCCCTTCTCTAGTCTTTTGTTTGTTCTTCTTGTACTGACTTTGACTTGAAAGAATATATTAGAAGGAATATGTTAAGGTAACTTGTAAATGGCTTAGTTGGTTAGGTTACCTTTATCGATACTTCTGTTTGCTATCGTTTTGGTTGTCTAAAATTTTTTGGCGTAGAAAATTTTATTTGTTTTCTTTGATTTTGAAATTTTTTATTTTTTTTTTTTGCTGTCCACTTTTGATTTTTAAATTAATGTGTTTCACTAGAATTTGGGTGTACAATAGCATGAACAACAACATTGTGAAGAGTCAAACGGATAGACTATAGATGACGAGCCAAATATAAGTTGATAAGAGTTGATATTATTATCATGTCAATTACAGTATAGTTTCAAAGGTGAATCTACGCTACGTCAATCTTTCTAATATGTATCACGTGACTTATCTATCTATCTACGTGGTATTTTTTCTTTTGGTCCGTTACCATTGTTAAACGTCTACAACTCATTTTGATTTCTCTGTATCTCGTGTGTCGATGCTTTCTATATAAACTATATATCATGACCGATGCATCGAATGGCAGTATTTCTAACCTCCAAACCAAATACAATCTTGAAATAAGAAACCACTTTGATCTTCAGTGAAGGAATATGGCAGTTATCGGTTGTCTATCTCCGTATTGTCCTCTCCTTTCTAGTGGTCTCATGATCATTATGACAACGAGAATTGTCATTTCACGCTCAATACTTCACTCCAATGTGTTCATTCACCAATTGGTACTCTAGCAATCCAATCTCTCTTTCCATAGTCCTCCACTCTATAAGTACTCACACAAAATCAAGCCTTAAATGGAAATCTAAATAATTTCTGGCGCACTCGGAAATAATTTCTTCTCACAATTTCATACAGCCTCCAAAATCACCACCACCACCAAAAGGAGAAAGAAAAAAAAAATGTTGTCACCGTTAATCAACAATCGAAAGTTTACAATACTGTACTTACCCATTCTAAACAACCTCAACCTACACATTGGTATACTGTCCATTATTCTCTTAAATCATCTATCCATAAATCAATTATCACAATCATGCCACGATTAGAAGAATCAGAAATCAAGAAATACTGGCAAATTTTCCAAGGTTTAAAACCAGTCGATAATAAATTAACAGGAGATAAAGTGTCTCCAGTATTGAAAAATTCCCGTTTACCAGAATCTCAATTATCTTCAATTTGGGAATTAAGTGATATTGATAATGATGGGAAATTAGATTTTGAAGAATTTTGTATTGTTATGAGATTAATTTTTGATTTGATAAATGGAAATTTCAAAGAAGTTCCTACTAGTTTACCATCTTGGTTAATTCCATCTTCTAAACATGCATTGATTCAAGCAAATCAAGCTGTCAATCAAGGAAATAACAATTTTGGATCACAAGAGCTAGACGAATTGGATGAAGATGGTTTAAGAAATGATTTTGATTGGTATATTTCACCTACTGATAAATCAACTTATGAAAAAATATATGATTCAAATAGTGATTCTTTAGGAAGAATTAGATTCAATTCATTAAATGGATTATATGACAGCTTAAAGAATGTGCCAAGAGAAGAAATTTCGTCCGCTTGGAACTTGGTCAATCCTAAATCTTTTGAAACTATAGATAAAGATCAAACTTTGGTATTTTTACATATTTTAAATCAAAGAGAAAATGGTAAAAGAATTCCAAGAGGTGTGCCTGCAAGTTTAAGAGCTACTTTTTCTAAAGAAGTACCAAATTATGATTTAAATGCTCAAGCAAAACCACAACTGTCAACTTCTTCACAAGCAGGTAAGCGATCATTTGCTGAAGATTATCTTTCTAAAATTGGTGGTTCTTCAACTAGAAATGAAAGAGGTACAGATTTTTCAGCCACCGAAGGTACGGACTGGGAAGAAGTTAGATTAAGAAGAGAATTGCATGATTTGGAAGATTTATTGGATAAAGTAAGCAATGGATCTAGGGCAAATGAAAAGGAGAAGGAAGAAAGAATGTTGGTAAAATATGAATTTGAACAATTGTTGAAATATAAACAAGAACAATTGAAAAATGGATCTAACAAAGTTGATTTGACTCTGGTTAAACGAGATGTTGAAGATATTCAAACTCAAGTTTCTACATTAGAAGATTTCTTGAATACTCGAAATCAAGAATTGGCTAAATTGAATCAACAAATTGATGCATTAAAATAATAATAAATTACTGTACAATATATATGGTATATATATATATATAAAAAGAATAATACGGAACTTTTTTTTTATCACATACATATATCTCTGTTTTGACCTTTCAATGACTAAGTTATTTCTTGTCACCTTCTTGTTCAGGTTCTGGTTCAGGAGTTGGCAATTTGAAAGTTTCTGGAGTGAAATCTTTACCTTCCCCAACAGGTTCCCAAACAGAAGAACCAACAGTGAAGTTTCTCCAAGCTTGAGTCAATTCCAAAGGTTCGTAGATAACTCTCTTCTTTTCTTCATCGTATCTAACTTCAGTATAACCAGTAGTTGGGAAATCTTTTCTTAATGGATGACCTTCAAAACCATAATCAGTCATAATTCTTCTTAAATCAGGATGACCAACAAAGAAAACACCAAACAAATCATAAGTTTCTCTTTCATACCAATTAGCACCGTTGAAAAATGGAGTAATGGAAGGAACTGGACTTGTTTCACTGGCATAAGTCTTGACTCTAATTCTAGAATTGTGTCTTACACTCAACATGTTATATACAACATCAAATCTATTAGTTCTTGATGGATAATCAGCGGCAGTAACATCCATGACTGATTTGAATTGACATGAAGTATGATCTCTTAAAAATAACATGACTGGTCTGATTGCAGATGGAGCAACATATATGGTTAATTCATCTTTCCAAACAGAGAATTGTTGGATATATTTAGGTAAACATGACATGATATAAGTACCGAATTTATGTAATTCTTCAATTTGAACTTTGTACTTTTCAGTTGGGTTAACTAAAGGAACATAGTTTTCTGTTGACTTTGGTCTTGGTAAGTTATTTACATTGACTAAATCTTCTTCATCTGCACTTAATCTGACATTTGATGTAGTGAAAGATCTTAAGTATCTGGTGGCTGGAACAGCTCTTCTAAGTAATGTTCTTGATATCATCGTTAACTAATATGGTCTATAGATATAAATAAAATGTTGATGATGTTGATAATTCCAAATTGAATAAAAAGAAAAAAATAATAATAATATGAATACTACTCCTTTAATGGTGAGACTGAATAGATAATGGAAGTTAATTCAAAATGGAAGTATGGTGGACAAACAAAGTGTGTGTGTGTGTGTGTGTAGTAAGTTTTACTTTTTTGTTAAAGTGAAATTTTTTTGAGTTCAGGTTGGTTAGAAATTCTTGCGATACAATTGGTTCGCATTGAACAAGTATAGGGAACATTAACAAATGAGAAAAAAAAAAGATTGAAAGGGGTCGTGTGAAATGGGACATAAATTTTCATTGTCATAGGGGAGACAACCAATGGTTGCAATCTCGTAGTGGTTGTCTCCAACCATCTACTAAAAGAGAGCTATCTGTTTATCGAATACGTAAACTGGATTGAGGAATTCAATCAGTGAATGAGTCTATACATATTGGTGTTATAATCTAACTTGGCATTGAATATGTTCCAGCCAAGAGTATACCTTCTATTATCAACGACTACATTGTCACGATATGTCAAACTCGGTTCAACAACACTTTAATCTTTTTGATATATTTGTATTTCAATTAATATTCTCTAAATACTATATTGACTCAAATATAAATAAAAAAAAAAACTCAATAATAAATTATCAATTTTCATTTCAAATCATTAATAAGATAACTGCAATCTAGTAGAAATAAAAAAGTATGGGAAAATAACCATGCTTATAATTTTGGTCTTGGGTCCAATTTCTTGAAAACAGCTTCAATAGCAGTAGCCTTCATCATGTTACCTTTAACCTTCAATTTACCATTCATGAACAATTTTTGACCGTTAACTTTGTTGTTGGCCAATTTAACAAAATCGACATCTTTCAAGATCAATTGAACATCACCTTTTGGAGCAGCACCATCAACTTTGGCCAAAGTACCATCTTTCTTCAAGTCCAAAACCCAACTTTGTTCTTTACCTTCTTTGTTCTTTAAAGTAATGACAATGATGGCATTGACAGCTTTAACAGCTTCTTGGGCTTTTGATTTGTCTGCTAAACCTTCGTTTAATTCTTTGAATAATGGGGAGGCGTTAAATCCATCAACTTCGACTGACATTATTAGATATTTATATATGTGACTTAATTAAACTAATAAGGGATAATTAGATAATGATTATAAAGAAGAAGAAAATAAAAAGAAGAAAGGAAGGAATTAAAAAAAAACTTTTCAATAGAAATCTTATTGGATATTTATATACAACTCAAATTCATGTTGATTAAATGCATATGAAAAACTTGTTGTATCCATGAGCAAACAAAAAAAAAAACTTTGGGGTAATAAATTTTTGATTTAGTTTTCTCTTTTATGTGTGTTACGTAATCAAGTATGACATTTGGTTGTGTGCAGGTTGTCATACAAATTACTGCATGTAGTTACATTTTTCATGTGATACTTCCTAATTGGGAAACTTTCGTATTGTAATAATGCCTCGGTTTCTATTTCTTATCGTGTGTGTGTGTGTGTGTACAGTCGCTTGCAAAAAGTCTGGAAATTTTTTTTTCCTTTTGAAAAGTAGTGTACTGGATAATACACGAGAAATTCAAATAAATAAATATATTCGTGTAGAACACAATTCCGATAGGAACCGAGAAAAATTTCACTACATCCGAATACTTTAGTAGATTGTTCACAGAAAAATACATAATAGTAAGTACCAACTATAGAGTCTCTACTGAAGTCTATATAAGTGATATATATTCAATAGCTTGTATATTAAAGGCAGTTAATTCTTTGCCAATCGGTACGTGAAAAACAGGAGAGAAAATTTTTTTTGTTCTCCGCCTTTGTAACGTTTTTCAAAAGGAAAAAAAAATCTCCAGACTTTTTGCAAGCGACTGTATGTGAGTGAGCAATGTCAACTTGCATTGTACTATTCCGTGGTCACTAACAGTTTCTATTGTCCCTCCCCCTCTCTCGCTATATTTCCTTCCATGCCCCTCCAACTTCGACGTAGCACCTACAATCACGGACTAATATGTATGCATCTATCGGAGTTTTTGTTTCCTGTTTAATAATTTAGGAACAACTCATTTATCCAACAACTAATTGACCTATAACGTTGACTTATTTTACATATATGGAGTCTGTTGTAGTCTATTTTTAGTTGGGTGTCTATTCTCACTCTACTTCATCGGTTTTATTTGAACATTTCCTTACCTTGTGAATAATCCAATGAAAACCGGAGATAATTTCATACACTCTAACTCCACATCTATATTGTTTGTATATTTCTCCCCACAATAAATTTTCACCAGTCATGTGGTATTTTCAATATTCCAAAGGGGTTTTGCACCCAATTTGAAAGTTCTTGATCAACGGTTTAATTACACACTTGTAGTCGTTATGTCTCATCTACCGTTGTTATCACTTCTTATCATGATCTTGTGATTTCTCTCGGATGTGTAAATAATTTGTCACGTGTAGCACTCGTTTCGGAGTTGTAATAAGAACCAGAAAGAACCTCATTGCAAAAAAAAAAAAAAAAATACAAAGAGAAAAAAAAAATAATCAAATCTCATCTCTTAATATCAAAAACCATAAGTAACAACATAAACCATGTCATCATCATTTTCTTCAGATGCTTCACAATATCAAGCGGAAAATACAGTGAATAAATTGTTTTCAAATATACTACATACAAATATTTCAACTACTAAATCAACCACTAATGCCAACCAATTATTTGCACAACATGGAAGTAGTGTCAAGAAGAATAAAAAGAATGAAGCTAAAAGAATCAAAAAGAATGAAGAACGAACTAAAGCATTTAATAAATTTGTGAAATATAATTATATTAAAAATAAAGAAAATAAGAATGAAAGTGATAAGAAATATTTATCAAAATTAGTTCGTAAAAATGTTAATAAATTAAATTCATCATCTAAAATTGATGATTTTGAAATTAATGAAGAATTTAATATTGTTAGTTCAGAATTATTAGATCAAATTAAACCTAAAAATGGTAAAAGATTAAGAAAGAAATTATTTAGAGTTAATGAAAATGATGAAAGAGCTAAAGAATTTAATGAAAAATTACAAAAAGGTGTCATTTCTTATCCTGGTTTAACACCTGGTTTGGCTCCTGTTGATTATAATGAAAGTGATTCCGAATAGAAATTGTATATTTTTTGTTGTTATAATCTATTTAATCAAAAAAAAAAAAAGAATAATATTAATTATTTCATTTCGTATAAGTTTTGACGTAAATCAATGACTAATTTACGTACAGTTCTCTTCTTATCATCTAAAACAGTCATGGTTTGTCTTAATAATTCTTGTTTCTTAATTAGTTGTGGGAATTTCTCCACAATTAATAATAAATTACCTAAACTTGATACTCTTATAGCTTCTAATTTGCTTGTATTGGATAATTCAACCAAAACTGGAACAAGTCGTAATATATCATCTGGTGATAAAATCGATTCATTCTCTTTAAGAATTATACTCAAGATCAATAATGACGATTTCTTATTCAATTCGGAATTCTGGAATGATTTCAATACAATTGGTAACACTTCTTGTAGATTATTAATCAAGATGTTTGTAGACAAGTTTTCGATAACAAGTGATAAGGCATAGAATTTAATATTGAAGTTAGTTTCAGAATTTATCAAATATGGCAACACCTTGACAAAAATTTGTTGTTTGTACAACAACTTAATATTCAAATTTTTGACCTTGGAAATAATCTTATTTTGTTTGATATCTGGGGTAGAATTGGTGAATATTTTCAAATCAATAAACAAAATATGCAATGATTTAGAAATGGCATTCATCAAGGCAAGATTATCTGTGGAGTCAAATATATGTAAAAGATTGTCCAATGCTTTCATACCAGCATTGTCAAGTTTAACAATTAATCCCTTAAGGATCCAGATGGACTGTTCAAATTGAATCAAGAACTCGTCAGACAATGTGTCACTTGTTAATTGTTGAGGTAAGATCAAATGTTCTTCAATAAATTGTTCATCGGTGGCAATTTTATTAAACATTAATGATATAGCCAACAAATATTGTATTCTTAGCGATCTGGTGTCCTTCAAATCAGACACAACTTGTAAGCACAGTGTTATAATGGGTTTATAGTTGGCAAAAACACATGATTTGTCGGTAGAACTCAAGATCTTGCAAAATACATTAACATAGAAGGATGGTGTTTCTAACAAATTCAGTGGATATGCAAATGATCCATGGGTTGTTTCATTTGTAAAAAAAGCAGTAAACATTTCATCGAAAATACTTTGATGTTTACTAACATCGATAAATTTAACTATCAATCCTAGTAAATCCCCAGTTAAATCGAGAATCTCAAATTGTTCTTCCTCGTTTTCACCAACAGGTACAATAGTTAATACATTGTGCAAGAATGTTGGTATAAAATTCTTATACCATGAATTCGTTAAAAATTGTTGAATTCTTTCAATTTGATTAATTAATTTAATAAACAATTGTATGATTATTTTGTATAATTGGAATTTGTTAGCAGAAGAATTGACCGCGGATAATTTGTTAAGTAATCTGATTGAAATAACTTCCAAAACTTGATAATTAACACATAAATCACCAACTAATGACAAGATAAATTCATATTGTTCAACATTACCATCTTCTAATGTATTCAACAACGGGTTTATAACTAACTCAATGGTAGATGAAGTAACATTAGGATTATCTTGCATACAGCCAACTAACCCATTGATTATCTCTTGCAAAATAACATCTTTCTGGTTGGTTTTCAAAATAAAGCTCTTGAAATAATTTCCTAAAATAAGATCCAATTCCGTGGTGGTTAAAAAATTTGGCAATTTCACTAATTTTATCAACTGTTGAATAGTTTTAATCTTTAATGTTTTCTCCATGTCTGATGTAACAGTCAATAATTGACCCAAGAAGATCAATATGTAATCTTTATATTCCTGCAATGATGTCTCGACTTGTGGTTGCAAAACTTGATATGAAGTCAAGACGAATCCAATACTATCTATCAAATCTCTCTGTTTGGCAATATTTAATGCAGCATCTTCATTAATTTCAACCTCTTGAACGTCATCAACTTGTTTAGTCTCTACGTCTTCTTTCTTTTCAATGTTTAAGAATTTACCCCAAATATCGTACTGGAATACATAATCCACTGTGTAATTCAAATTTTCAATCGAAGTTGAACCCAATGAACTTAATATCAAACTAGCTTTCTTGGACTTGTCTTTGATCACCATGAGATAAGGTTTCAATTCTTCAACCACGGTTTGCAACATCATTTCTGGCTGAGGAATTTTCAGAATAATGTGATTGAGAATAACCAATGTTAAAACTAATGGTTTGAACTCATCATTATCATCTATATCGTGATAGTTTTCCGGTATTATTGTATCATTAACAGGTTTAAACACAGAATCAATGTCATTATGTAATACTTCAAATTTCAATGCATTCCATAAAGTTATCCAATATTCCTCAACTGTAAGTGCATCATAATTTTCAACACATAAATCTATTGTTTTTAAAGTATCATTTCTGATGACAGGATTTGTTGAAGTTAACTTTTCAATCAAACTTGGGAAGGAATCGTTGGCATATTGTGATTGTGAAGCAATTGCAGTACGCAACTTAATTTTCAATTCTTCGGATGTTATCTTGTATGGATCATTTGGCGGTGGTTTAAATGAAATTGGGAAATAACAGAAACAAACATCAAATAAATCAACCACAAATTGTTTATGTAATTCATTTGACTTGTCAAATTTAAACCATTCATTGATTTTCATGTTCAATTCAAATGAAATTAATAAATTTCTTGGATCTTTTTCACCGGATGCAATATTGATAAATGTTTTCACATATAAATCGGATAATTCTATCTTTGTAGCTAAATATTCATGAAATTTAAGTAATATTCTTTGTAAAATAACAAATCCTTCATGACGAACTTTAGCCAAAAGTTTCTTTGGTTGGTATTCTTTCTCTAAAACAGTCAAGACTTTTTCAATATAAGATGTTAAAAATCCTTTACATTCGACTAAATAACTAATACCAATTAATTTAAATTGTAAGCTTAATTGATCATCTTTAATCTTATAAATATAAAAATCAATCAATACATTAACATCATGTTTACTCAATTTCTCTAAATCCAATTTCTTAATGGTAAAACTCAAACATTGAACACTTTTACTTCTAATCAAATCTGTTTCTGATGTCAAGGTAGGTCCCAAAAATTGAATGAATTGCAATAATGATAATTGATTTGTAGTTATTAATGAAGATAATTCGTCAGTATAGGTATTAGATGCTTGTTCATCCGTACCAACAGTAGCTATAAACTGGTTTATTAAAACCGGAATATTATGTTCTGACTCAACCATGGTAATGAAATAATCTTGCAAGGAATAGTTTTCTATGGCCTGGGGTTGGTTGGTTGGTTGTCTATGGAAGATTCGTAGATCGTGGTGGAAAATTTTTCTGTTGTTTCGCTTGATGACAAAATGCGAGATAACACTCGTCCAGAGGTGTCGGGTCGGCCGAGACAGATCTTTGCGTTACTGATTTGATAAACATAGTGGTTACTAATGTTTTGGGTATAAAACAGTTTATATTGATATCATGACTAGTTTCAACTTATTAAAAAGTTATCAATTGCATTGGTAGACATGTGAATGTTTTGATCTGTTTAAATTGACATATTCAATTATTTTTTTCTGCTCAAGATTTCAGACGAATTGTTTACGAAAATCTTCACTATCAAACTAGACACAACCAAGTTGACTCTACACATCCCCCATTAAATAAGAAGTTTATCAAAACAGCTGTATGTATTCTTTGCATTTTATATTATATTTCATGTTGCGCGTCCTGCACCTAAACAAATCTATTCTCTAACTAAAACAGAAGCAGCACCCATACCAGTACCGATACACATAGAAGTAAGACCAACTTGACCTGGTTTCAACAATCTCAAGATAGTAGCATATTGACGAGCACCAGTAACACCCAATGGATGACCCAAGGCAATGGCACCACCATTGATATTAACTTTAGATCTATCAATGTTACAACTTTCAATGGAGTACAAACATTGACCAGCAAAGGCTTCATTGATTTCATAGACATCAACATCATCAACAGTCAAACCATTTTGTTTCAATACTTTTGGAATAGCAACAGCTGGACCAATACCCATGATTTCAGGTGGAACACCAGCAATAGCACAAGAGACATATTTGGCCAATGGTTTGAAACCGTGTTGTTCAGCAAAAGAACGTTTCATCAATAATACCAAAGCAGCACCATCGGAAACTTGAGAAGAGTTACCAGCAGTGGAGACACCATCATCTTTGAATGCTGGTTTAATCTTGGCTAATTTTTCTTTTGTAACACCACCTCTAATACCATCATCTTTACTGATAGTAACTAAAACTTCCTTTGGTTCAGCATCTTCATCTTCATCATCGTCATTATCTTCTTCTTGGTAAACTTCAATTGGTAAGATTTCATCATCGAATTTGCCTTCTTTTTGAGCCTTTTCGGCTTTTTGGTAAGATTCAGCAGCAAATTGATCTTGAGCATCTCTTGGAACGTTGAATTTAGCACAGACGTTTTCATTGGTAAGACCCATAGGAATACCATTCTTGATGAATTCTGGATTTTCAGCATAAGCTGGATCAATTTGAACCAAAGCATCAGGACCATAGTTCTTGGTCATACTTTCGGCACCACCAGCCAAACCACATTCGATTTCACCAGTTTTAATCTTGTTTGCAATTTGAGAAATGGCCATCAAACCTGAAGAACATTGTCTATTGACTGCAATAAATGGAGTGGTATGTGGGATACCGGCTGCTAATAAAGCACCTCTATGTTCAAAATCACCAGATCTTCTATTCAAGACATTACCAATGGCAGCATCTTGGATAATCTTTGGATCAACACCAGTCTTTTTCAAGAATTCTTTGGTTAATGCATATAAAAGAAAATCCGATCCAGCATTTCTTAATCCACCTTTACCACCTTTGGTTTGGGCAGTTCTATATGCTGCAACAACGACAACATCATCTGGAGATTTTTGGGAAATTTTACTCTTGGCCGACATGATTTATAATGACTGAATAAATAATAAATATATATATATATATATAAGTAAAAAGAACTGAAAAAAAGAAGAATTATAAATAAAATTGAACAATTATCTGGGGGAAATTGAAGTTAATTTATAAGTAATTTGAAAATATAGGTTGTATAATTATCTTCTGAAATTATGGGGAAACTAAAGCGAGAGAGGAGGGCGAAAGAAACAAAAAAAAAAAAGAACCATGGGTGGAGGGGTGATCTATGCAGGAGATAATGAATAATTGCCCACGGAAGAAAAAACAACACCTATCCAAAGTATTCTAAGTTACTGTATTGATTATACATGAATGTCAAGTGGTTAGTATTATCACATATCTTCAACAATTGTCAATCACTAAGCACAATATTGACTTTGGTGTTACATCTTTCCCTGGAATCTGATTTTATTTTTGTTTTTGGTGATAATCGCAAGCCGAGGTCCCACTATCGCACTGATTTTTTTTTACCATCTCCACAAAATCGAAGTGCAAAAAAAAAAAAAAAAAATTGAAAAAACGGATAATCAATTTGAAAACCGCTTGTGAAAAACAATTCTTTAAGTAATGGAAATGGTGGACACAATAACATACTAAATTAGGAAGTCTATAGCATATGGTTACAAAACTTGATTCAGACAATATTTCGAACGTATTTTCTTTTGACACCTGAAAACCACTAGTTCCCACCGTAATTCCATATTGGGATTTATCATTATTATCCAATGCTTGTATTATTTATCAAATCAAAAGTATAATTGTATTCTCCAAATCACGTGACACGCGTCATTGTTTTGATTTCAGACACGTTTGTGATGCACGTCAAAAAAAAGCCCAATCTGTTCTGTTAAATTTTTTTTTAGTTAACCCTGAGTACTTCGCATTAGGTATTGCTTCAGTTGTTATGGGATATAAAAAATGAACAACTTAGAGAATGAATAATTCACTACGTGGCATGTTAAATTCTTTTATATTTCCAACAAAACACTCGCAGCCACAGAAGTTCACGACATCCATTGTTTTTCTTGAACTAAAATTGAGCATTTAATCAATAATATAGGGGAGGAAAATCAGAACAAACACCCATAAAAAAAACTAATTAGCATTAGCGAATTGAATACTGTACCTTTTGTGATTAAAGTTAGCCCATTGTTCTTACAAATGTTTGTCAACTATAAATTGGCGTACCTAACTGCCAAACTTGTCAGTTAGCATTACATATTAATTTCGTACTGTTTTACTCTCTTGAATACAATCCTTCGCAATTATTAGAGTTTTAAGGACACACATTCATTGGATTGATTACGAACCTGATTCAAAACATTCTTTCTGTATTAACCAATGGTGAATTAAGATTACAAAAAGTTACATATATAATTGTTTCATCTTTGTGGTTAACATTCCAATCCTTTTCGTCAATTACAAAAAAGTGATAAAAAAATTTTTTTCCCTTTCTTCTTCTTCTTCTTTACATTTGTCTCGTCGCCAACCCTTAGTATTACAATCCACTTACTCATACACTTCAAAGAAAACTCCCACCGCATACACGCGCACTGAAAAAAAAAAACACACGAGACTTTCAGACACGAGTTATCTTTTTTTTTTTTTGATTTTTGATTTTATAAAACCAACAAAAACTTTTCGTCTTTTTTTTTTAACTATTGAAATCATTCTTCTTTTTCTTCATATTTCTCCAACTCATCTACGCTCTTTACCTTTTAGTTCATTCATATCAAAGAGGTTCTGATCCTTAACTAATTGCATCTACTTTCATCTATTTATTTTTAATTATTTTCCACCTGCCACTTGTACACACACACTAGAAACAACACATCAAAAATGGGATCATTAATGGTATGTCTGCAATACACTAACGATAATATCTATCAAAGATATAAAGTATCAAGTTACTAACACTTATTAAAATAGTCAAAATTGTTTAAGAACCGCGAAATGAGAATATTAATGTTGGGTTTAGATAATGCCGGTAAAACAACCATATTGTACAAATTAAAGTTGGGTAAAACATCCAAAACAGTACCAACAGTTGGTTTTAACGTTGAAACTGTTAAACACAAGAATGTTTCATTTGCAGTATGGGATTGTGGTGGTCAAGAAAGAATTAGACCTTTATGGAGACATTATTTCACTGGTACAAATGCATTGATCTATGTTGTTGATTCCCTGGATGTTGATAGATTAGAAGAATCCAAACAAGAATTATTTAGAATTATAACTGATAAGGAATTAGCTAATTGTTTGTTGGTTGTTTTGGCCAATAAACAAGATGTTGATGGTGCTGTCAAACCAAAGGAATTGATTGAAAAATTCGAGTTGAATAAATTAACTGGAGAACATACTTGGTCTGTTATCCCAACTATTGCTATTGACGGTACTGGTTTAGTTGAAACTTTGAATTGGATCTCATCTCACTCCAAGTAAAGCAAACAGAGGTTTAATTTAACATGAATTTTTTTATTTTTTCGCAACCAGATATCAAGACCAGAGATTTTCACATACATTCACCATACCCAATTCGGAAACTTACCATTGATCCGTCTATTCAATTCTAGAAACCAACTTTTCCTTTTTTTTTATTTCTATATTTTTTTTTACGAAGACATAAAAAGATCCACATATATAATGTATTATTAGTACAAGCACAAGGAATATATATTAAGTTACTTACATTGAAAAAAAAAAAATCAAAAAATCAACCTAGTTTTGCATTACTTTAAAGATAAAAAAAATCTATACCTAAAATTTATTGACCCCAGACAACAACACTACCATCTTCTTCACCAAAATAGGACTTATCAGCCATATCGGTGAATAAACCAGTTTCCACCACACCGACAAGTAATTTGATTTGTTTGTGTAATTCTTCGGGGTCTTCAATTTCCCCGAAATCCGCATCCAATAAAAAGTTGTTGTTATCGGTAATTACTGGTCCAGCTTTAGCCTTACCACCTTGTCTTAAATCTACTTTTTTGGCACCCATGTCGTATAATTGTTTGGTAACTTTAGCATATGAGTTTGGAACAATTTCAATCGGTACACCTTGTCTCCAACTTTCACCCAATTTCTTACTTTCTTTTCTATAATCAGCAACAACAATAAACTTTTTAGCAGCAGAAGCAACTAATTTCTCTTGGAATAAACAAGCACCACCTCCTTTGATTAAATTCAATTGTGGGTCAACTTCATCAGCACCATCAAAAGCAATATCCAACTCAGGATATTGTTCAATAGCTCCTAAATTCAATCCATTGTCAATGATCAATTGTTTAGATTGGAATCCAGTTGGGATACAAATAAAAGAATCTTTATTTTCTAATTGTCCGATTCTTTCGGCAACATAAATGACAGTAGATCCTGATCCAATACCAATGACTTTAGCTTTTGGTGGGAAGTTTTCATCAACTGCTCTATAAGCAGCTAATTTTTTGGCTGATTCAACGGATGATGACATGGTTAAACGTGGTGATGTTCTTGATAATTGTCTAACAAAGGATTTTATCATAAAATAAAATAGAAATAAAAAAATAAAAAATCAAGAACGAAAGACAAATTAGTCAAATTATATTTGAATATTTTTTTTAACCTTGTGTATCCCACCGAAATCGAGTTTCCCCCTGCCCGTATTGAATATTATTACAAAATTAGTAATTTTTTTTTTTCTTCTTCTTCTTTCATCGTCGGTTTTCGTGGGGGGACCCACGCACAATAGGCGCATCAAAAAAAAATTTAGAGTTTACTCATCGGAAATGGTAAAAACCTCCGGGTCTCGGAAATTGATAATTAAAAAAAAAAACATGTTAGGGCTATAACCCTCTCGCACCTGATGTTTATTTTCCCTGCAGTCTCACACAGTTTTTTCTGATGACTTGAGAATTTTGTAACACAGATAATTTTTTTCAGCTTCGCACCTAACAAAATACTTTTTACAGTTTCGCATCATGTAACCTGCAAAAAGTGCTCGTTTTTTTCTAATGAAAATTGTATTCTCACAATAGTATACTTTAGAGGGGAGTTTCTTTTCTTGATAGTATAGACTTTAATAACCTAGTACAGAGCCATCCATCATGTCTTCTAAGATCTTGTCTGAAAACCCAACTGAATTGGAATTAAAAGTTGCCCAAGCTTTCATTGATTTGGAATCTCAAGCTGACTTAAAAGCTGAATTGAGACCATTGCAATTCAAATCTATTAAAGAAATTGATGTTGCTGGTGGTAAAAAAGCTTTAGCTGTTTTCGTCCCACCACCATCATTGGCTGCTTACAGAAAAGTCCAAACTAGATTGACTAGAGAATTGGAAAAGAAATTCCCAGACAGACATGTCGTTTTCTTAGCTGAAAGAAGAATCTTGCCAAAACCAGCTAGAAAAGCTAGAAAACAACAAAAGAGACCAAGATCAAGAACTTTGACTGCTGTTCACGATAAAATCTTGGAAGATTTGGTCTTCCCAACCGAAATCATCGGTAAGAGAGTTAGATACTTGGTTGGTGGTAACAAAATCCAAAAAGTCTTGTTGGACTCTAAGGACTCCACCGCTGTTGACTACAAATTGGACTCTTTCCAACAATTGTACACCAAATTGACTGGTAAACAAGTTGTTTTTGAAATCCCAGGTGAAAACCATTAAATTAATTAAATTAATGCACGATTGAAAAAAAAAGGTGAAATGATAATAATGATTAGTTAATCCCTGGATGTTGGGTTCTGCCAATGTTGTCGTTCCTTTTTTTTTTAGAAGAAGATTCTTGTTTAATTTTATATTAATATGTATATTAGTTTTTTATTGCAAAAATGAACATCCGCTAACTTTGAAAATAATATATACATTTCAGATTGATGATTTTGATGATGAAGAATATTTATTATCGATAAGCTCACGCATATTGCTTGAACTATTTATTAGATCTTTTTCACATAACTCGTAGGGAACACACCAGTTTGACCGTTAAGTTCACCTTCTGTCCATCCACTACCATCAGTATCATCCTGGATCAAGATAATACGATCACCTGCATGGATAGTCAATTCATCATCACCATCTGCCATATAATCATATAATGCTTCTAAATGTTGCACTTTCTTAGCTCCACGTCTAGGTGCAACAGCTGGACCTTTCTTTTTACCCTGTGGTTCTTGCTGTTGTACCACAGGTCGACTGGTGATTTCAATATACGAAGTAGGCACCAAACCTTGACCTTGGTACCCTTTAATCAATGTCCATCCAGATCCATCATCTTCTTCTAAAACGATAAATTGATCACCAGCAGACATAGTTGCTTCATCTGATCCAGTTGCAGCATAATCATAAAGTGCTTTACCTTCAATTGATCCACTGGCACTAGGTCCATTTCCAGAACCATTGTCCGCAAGACTACTCTTTGTACTCTTGTTACGACGTAAATCAAACATACCACTGTGCAATGAAGTACTGGTTTTAACCTGATTCAAGGAATGTACTTCAGACGATGCATCCAGGGTTGCATTTGAGTCGGATCTCTTACGACTACCACCACCAGTTAAGAATCCAAATCTTGATTTCTTTTGCTGCACAGGTGGAACATAACTTAAATCCTTATCACCAGCAAAGTTTTGGATAATCTCAATTTCAACTTCATTTTTAACTCTGTTTGTGTCTTCCTTCATGAATTTATCTAAAATAGCCAATGATCCTTGCAATCCAGCATCAAATTTTAATGTAATTTCTTCAGTATCTTGTTTTCTTTTAGTGGTACTTTCTTCTAGTTTTTGTTTCACATCAAGACAACTTTGTTCGTATTTGTAGTACTCATTAGAAGCAATACTAAGTTTCTTTTTCAATTCAGTCAATTCTGGTTCCTTGATAACTAAACTTTCGTCATCATGCCAGAAACTGCATGGAATAAAATAGAAATCTTGAGGTTCTTTCCAATCAACAGAATTGTGTTTAATAAACATAGCCACATCCAATTTTGGTTTGTTTTGTTCGATAGTTTCGTCAATCAAATGTAATTTCTCTTTGACTCTATCCAAAGAATTACGTTCTATAATCGATGCATTCTTCAATAATTTATTCATTATGGCTACTCTATCTTCATTCAATTCTTGCATGTAATCTAAAAGTTCTGGTATATCTTGATAAAAATACTTGTCCTTAAGTCTGTTTGCCACACTGATCTTGATCAAGTACTCATTCTTACCATTGTTCATAGCCACTTGTTTATCATCTAATCTTCTTTGATGTTTTTCACTTGGGGCTTTTTGGTTCTTATCTCTGGCTGATTCGGTATTTTGACATAATGCATCATACGCCTTTTTGGATTTGTTAACATCATCTTCTACTTTTTGTTTCTCCAGAACCAAATATTCATTAATCATATCCACTTGATGTGATACTCTTTCACATTTAATTTTCAAACTAGTCATATTATCGGCAATTTTAGTTTGGAATTCTCTTGATAAGGTTGTTTTTTCATCAGCAATAGCTTCAGTTTGTGTCAACAAATCAGTCCAAAGCACCAAGGAAGCGTTTTCCAATGATCCCGGAGTGATAGCTGGTTCATCACCAACTGATAAACTAGCAGATAATTTTGCTTTCTTATCGAAATATTTCTTGGTTAATTCTTTTAGTTTGGTCAGGTATTCTTTTTCCAAAGCTGATCTCTCTTGATAAAATTCATTGATATCTTGTAACCAGTTGATACCATTGTTTAACCATTTGGAAGTTTGTTTATAGGAATCCTTTAATTCGTTACCGATTGATAGTGTTTCCAAGGACATATTGTCTTTGTTGGTCAACGTGTGATTCTTTTGTTGATATGGGTAACTAGGCAGTGATTTAGAATTAATCGAGAGAGAGAGAGAGAAGAAAAAATCACTGTGGTTGAATCGCTGGCGGTCGAAATTTCAGATCAGCAATAGGGGTAGGTGAAACTGAAAGTGGTTGTTTTTCCGCGTGGTGGTGGTGCGGTCATGGTACGGTAGTGAGTTGTTGTGTTCTCCGAGGTGAGGTGGGGGACACCTCGACGTGAAAAACTCCCGCTGCTGCCAGGGAAGGCGACTGATGTTGCATCGCTTTGTTTTGTTTCCCTGTCGTATAAAAATTAACCATTTCTTACGTCATGGTTATTTAATTGGAACTATATCCTCTAACATTTTCTTCCTTTAACCAGATAGATCTCTTGTTTCTAGGAATTGTATACCTTTACCACCCATCATCATCATCAGATCAAGTCTTGTTTGAAACGAACGGGCGAGAATATCATTACCGCCGAAATTTTTCTTACAAACAAAACCCCCCTTGCTTTCCTTTTTCTTTTTTTTAGCAGTTGAAATTGTTCTTTATTATATAACCAAACATTCAACAATCTATTCAAAGTGGGCAGTGTTAAACAATCATTCATTAAACTTGCTTCAGGTTTACAAAACAGACGGTTCTTTCTTTTCAAGAAGAAACATATTAAGCAATATCCCTACAAAAGATCAAAAGTTAGATTACTACTTGATATCTATAGAGAATACAAGGCCTTGGGGAAAAGTATCCATCCTACAACAAGGACAGGATTGTTGTCAAGAAATAGAAGAAAGAAAAACAGAATAAATTTTTATAATAACGAGATGACAGATAATCAACCATTGTCAAGACGCCAACGGTTATTAGGAATTGCTAGAAGTACTAGAGATAATTATATACCAAAAATAACAGGATCAGTGAGCTCATTAGCTACAGGTGCAACACGAGCTTTTTCTAATCCAGAAGTTTACGATGATTATGGGAGGGTTATACTACCGAAGGATACGACTATCCAATTGTTCCCCTCTTATACCAGAAAGCAAGATGATAAATACTATGTGGATGTACAAGGATGGGTTTTCACCCCAGGAGTAATGAATAGAAAGAATAGAGTGGTATTTTCAGTTATCAAGCAAATAATGAGACAAAGGGAAACTACACAGGCACAACTTACGAATTTGGAAAATGATAGTAGTATGAAACAGGAAGTTTTCAATCCAGATTCATCAAACTCAGATACAGAATCTATAATGTCAGTAGAATCCAGTCAAAGTTCACAGGGATCTAATGGATCATTAAACCCCGATGATGTGATGAAGGAAAGATTGTCTAGTTTCTTTGCCAAGTCGATACCGAACACAGAATTGGTCGTTACTGTGGGGTCGGAGAAAAGTGTTGAAGAACTTGTCAAACAAACGATATATACTGATGGATATGGTCATTTTGAAACTACAATTGAGGTTCCTTATAAACCTTCAGTAGTACAGGTAGCATCTGGAATGATGGAAACGGTGTTCACATTTCAAGATATCATGATTTATCCTAACGATGGTATTGGGGTGATAAGTGATATTGATGATACAATTAAATTAACAGGTGTCATCGGTGAAAAAATGATCCTATTGCGAAATCTATTAACCAACGAAGTGGGCCTGTGGGCAATTCCAGAAGTCACACAATGGTATGGTGATATCTACAAGGATGAAGATGTGAACTTCTTTTATGTATCAAACTCGCCATGGCAATTATTTGACACCATCAAGCAATACTTCCACTTTGCTGAATTACCGCCTGGTTCTGTTCATTTGAAAAGATACTCTGGTAATATTATAGCTTCATTGTTGGAACCGTCTCAATCTAGAAAGAAAAGATCATTGCATAAAATCCTCCAAGATTTCCCTGACAAGAAATTTGTATGTGTTGGTGATTCAGGAGAGTACGACTTGGAAGCATATGTTGACATTGCAAAAACTTTTCCTAACCAAGTATTGTCCATTAACATCAGATATGTGGAAGACTCATTTTCTGATATTGATGATCGTAAAATTTACAATGAATTGATACGATTGCTTACCACCACCAAGAAGGAAATACCCGTTACTCCAAAGATACATTCCTCTCCAAAACGAAAACCACCTCCTAAGCAACTAGATGAAGAAATGGACGACTTGATTGACTTGTCTGAGGATACCGTGGTGAAAAAACCAGCACCAATTGTTCCAAGAAAACCAACTAGTTTGAAGGGTCAACAAATAGGAAGAAAGATTCCACCCCCACCTCCAATTCCAAGAAGAACAGCTCTGCAAACAAATATCCATCCAATCACAAAGAGTTATACAGATTCTGTTTTGGAATCATCTCAACCACGTCATTCAAATTCACAACTGCTGCTGCTGCAATTACTGATTCTGCTGGAACCACTGGTACGAAAATCTAGACCGCCCGCACCACTACCACCATCATCTTCTAACATTGCTTCTGATGGTAACTCTATGAGTGATGATTTGCCTCCATTGCCCCCAAGACGGTATGCAACCACCCCAGAATTGCATTCTTCCCAATCAAGTGAGAGTGAGTTGGATAGTATTTGTAATTCCCCAGGATTTTACGACCTCGAAGAAATGGATAAGAAAGGTGCTAATTGGATAAGAAGGATAATAACTGCCATCCGTACCTTAGAAGGAACTAACACGAAGATAATTATCTTTAAAGATAACGAAACTGATTTTTTCAAAAATAGTACTATTGAGTTAGATGAACTTCGTAAGAAATAGAGATATAATAATTATTTGCTTTAGTTGTTATTTGTTTCGTATGTATATATAAGATCGTTAATATTATTCAAATCCTATACATAGTTCTTAACCTTTTATATATTTAAGCTGTAACTTCGGATTTATTGGCATCTAGACTTGTCTTCTCATCATCTTGTTGATAGAATTCTTGAGCATTTGAACCATCACCATAATCTTTAATAACTTCATCAGAAGTTTCTGGTAAATCTTTCTTGAATTGAGACAAATCCCAAGTTTCACCATCATCTTCTTCAGTGTAATATTTATCAGAGAATTTTTCCAAAATGACTTCTCTACCAGTAAGAATTCTTTTACCACTCTTTTCATTTTCCTTCTTTTGGTTTGCTTTCTTGTCAATTTGTTCTTTTTTCCATTTGGCAAAACTTTCAACAGTAATTGGAGTAAATTTACTCTTATCTAATTTACTTCTTTCCAATTCAAGGAATTCTTCCAATGTAATCTTTGGTTCATTTTCAGCCGCTAGTCTTTCTAATTTCTTTTGTTCTTTAGTTTTCAAAACAAAACCAGGTGGTAAAGAATGTCTATATTTACATTCATTACCTCCATTTGGACAAACCCAAAACCAACCATATTTCCCATTTTCAACAGCATCAATGAAATATTTACAAACTATATCAGTTGTAGTTTTTGGATTACCATGTTTGGATAAAATAACTTTTCTTAATTTTTCTTCATCCCAATTATCCATAGTATCATTTTCTTTTTCTTCTTCTCTACTATCAGTATATAAATCCTTTTTAGCAACTTTTCTACCAACATTTGGATCATGACTAAATTTACATTTGTTTCCTTTAGTACAAACACCATTCTTGAAAAATTCACAAAGAATAGATTTTGGATCAACTCCAAATGGAACTTTTTGTTGTTGAATACCAAATAAAGCTGCTGCTTCTCTTTTAGCTTCTTCTTGAGCTTTCTTTTCTTCTGCTTTTCTTTTAGCTTCTGCTTCTTTCTTTTTAGCTAATCCACCATCTACACTAGCTTTAATTTGATTAATATGTTGTTGAACTTTCTTAGATTTATTCTTATTTTTTAAACCAAAAGTTTTATCTTCAGCTGATTTGGCCTTAGATTTAGCTTTTGCTTTATCAGATGGTTGATTTCCTTTCTTCTTTGGTGGCATCTCTTGAAATTAAAATTGCTTTCAATCACTGACTTCTATTAGTTGGCTTTAACAATTCTGATGAAAAAAAAAAAAATTTTTTTCTTTCTTTTTGTTAAATTGTCGTGAGAGATCATCTTATACACGTGACTCGATGAGGAAAACTTATGTTTCCAACAAATGAAGCTATCAACATATATTTCGAACCAGCTGGATAATATCCTTCTATAACAATTCGATTCGTTATTCCATTGAACATATTACAATACCCTAACTACTAACAAAGTACATGACTTAAACAACTGGTTACAATAATTTCCATTGTACACGACTATTTTGGAACATAAAAATCAGAAAAAAAAAAAAAAAGAAAAGCCGTATTAACAAATCACCAACTTTATACATAATATAAAAAAGACTCTTTTATTGTCTCTGTTATCTATAAACCTATTGACGGAATTTTTGTGATATTCTCTTCTTGTCCTTGTTTGTAGCATGGCCACCTGGTGTAGCTGTATTTGCAGAATTAATATTAGCATTATTTGATGATATTTGTGCTGGTGAATTCAAACCCATAGATACTGAATGTTTCGGAGAAGTTATAATTGATACATGGGAATTTCTAAAATTATTATATGCCCTTAATTCTGGTGATGTAGCTGAATTCATGGTATTAACTGGAGAAGTTGATCTATTAGTCATTGACTTCTTAGATCTCTTTTTGGTTCCTAATAACCCTTCAAGTCTAGTCAAATTGGTATCATCACTTGCGCTGTTTAATGCATTGAATGTACCATCACTGTTAATTGTCGTCGATGTGGGTGTTCCCATTATTCCTTGTGATTGGAAACTTGATGGAGTCTGTAAAGCATCTCTTGGCTCAAATCCTGGAGATAATGGCATGACTGGAGTTGTCATGTTGCTAGTACTATTCTTCACATGTTTACTACTTCTGAATGGGATATAAGATCTCTTACTATTTGGGTGTTGGTGTACAACTTGCGTACTTCCAATAGAATCTGCCAAATTTGCTCTAAATGATGTGTTGGAGGCAGTTCTTGCCAAACTTCTGTTTAAAATCACCGATACCTTCTTGTCATAAACATTTGGAGCAGATTCCATTTGCATTAATGTATTGCTCGAATTACTGTATCTAGTATCAACAGAGGCACTATGACCATGGTGATGTGGGACTTGATTGTGATGGAGACTAGCACGCATAGCTGCTCTATTAGGAACAACAACGAGACCAGCACCATTTTGTTCAGATTCTTTGGTAAAGAAAGAATCGAAATCGTCTAATGCAGCCCAAACATTACTCAATGATGCTTCAGGTTCCTCTCCAACATTCACAGAAACAGTGTCGACAAAATTATCTTGATTATGGTTGTTTGTACCATAATAATCTTCCAGATGAAATTGAATTTCTCTATCAGTATCCTTGATATCTTCATTCTCATCGTCAACAATATCAGTCACGGTACAAGTTGAAAATACTGCATGGACATTATTTCTGGTGGTTGCAGCTGTCACTGCAGGCATTGGAATTGACCAACCACTCTCATCTGGAATACCAAACAATGTAGCTGTATTCTCGTATTCCTTCTTCATGGAAGTGTTACCCAAACTCATTCTTAAAATATCCTTATCTAATTGAGAACCGGAAATAATTTCTGCTTGGTCCAACACTTGCAATGCACGTTCAGCATAATCAGTAAGTAACAACCTCAATAACGGAGATATTAAATCTGCACCAACACCAACAAATTCATCACGTTGAAGATCAACTAATGGGAAAACCAATCCCAATAAATTCAAAGTTTCTTGTTTAACCCAAGGAATCTTATTTGACAACAATCCCAAAAGTAATACCAAAGTTTGGGCTTCATATTCTGGGAAAAATGAATTTTTGATACAATAAATAGTTTGATCCAAAAAGTCCAGTTGTGATCTAAACCGTTTCTTTGCAAACGAAATCAACACTTTAGCTAGTGAACTCTTACCACTATTCTCAGCAAGTTTACTTATTGCCATCGCGGTATTTTCTATATCTGGTGTAATATTACTGCCTTCATCTAAAATGTGTAAAAATCTAGGCATATTAGCCAATAATGCTGTCAAAATTCTCGAGTCACCCATTCCTATAATCTTGCTATCCTTGAGTACAATCAACTTGTCCAAAAACTTCAATGTTGGTTCCCATGAAGTAGCAGATCTTAAACCAACTAAAATAACCTGTTGTAATCCTTCGAATTTACCTTCCCATTTAGGAGGAAAAGTTGAAATCAAACATGAAACGGTATCTGGAGCATCCAAATCAATCTTAGAAATGAATTTGTTTAAAGTAGACAAGACTTCAATAAATTCTTGTTCATGAATTGTACTCAAACATGCAACGCCAGACCAGAATAACTGCGGATAGTCAATTAACTTATCAGAATTCAACTCGGCCGTGATGGCATTCAAAGTCATTAAAATTTGCATAGCAAACCCTTGGATATCAACTGTTTCATCCGAGATTGTATTCGATAAACGGTGCAACATATCCTTCAACATTTCTTGATCTAGGAACGACAATAACGATCTAAATATTTGGAACGAACGACAAGCAATGTGTCTGACTGCACAGGTAGTAGCCCAATGCAATGATACTCTACTCCAATCTTCTTGAATACTTGGAACAATAGTTGAAAAAATCTTCAAAACACTTCTAATTAAAGAATCCATATTCTTCGGGGTTCTTGCTCCCTTTTTATCATTATTCAAATCATCATAAACCCAAAGATATTTGATATGATCGTTTTCACGAATTAACTCAATAGTTTCATTTGCCTTTGGATCTTCTCGCGCTAAAGCATGAATCAAATGGATCAACAATGTGCCTGCTTGCTCCTGAACAATTTGCAAATAATGATCTAATAAAGATATTGAGATGTGCAATAACACTGGAAGCTTCTCAATCATAAGATCATTCTTGACAGTGACTAAATCAACCAAAAATACCATTGATAACTGTCCTAAAGAAAAAATAGCATCCTTCTCATTTGAAGGGACAACATCTTTTAAGTCACAGACATAAGGGAAGATTTCTGGTTCACTGATACTGGTTGTCTTGGTATGGGGGATCATATTGAACTGTGGTGGAACCATTAATCGAGGTTGCAAATTGTGAATAAATTTATCAATAACATAGGATGGATCTGTTCTTGAAAATGCTAAATAGTTGATTATTTGTCTTGCATGTTGTACAAAAGACGGATTCTTCATCTTTAAACAGCCTTGTAACAAAAACTCGATGATTTTATCAAAATTTTGACCATTCGTACCTAATGATATCCATAACACCTCAATTTCGTTAGACATTTTGCTACCAAACTTTACTGTGATTTCAAATAGATTGTTCAACACCATTAATGATGAACTATCAAATGATTTCTCCAAAGTATTATCATGTGATGGTTGTTGTTGAGGTGATGGCTCCTCTTCTGGTAATGGATGGTCATAATTCAATATCACTTTTGAAACCATGGGTAATAACAATGTCAAAATGTCCTTTTTGGTAGAATTAGAAGCTAAACTAAAGAAATGTGTCAAATGGCTAATTCTGACATAAAGTTTGGTAGGATTAATTTCTTGAATATCATTTGAAAGATCAAATAATGCCTTTCGATAAACAACAGGACTCTTGCTACAAACAGCTTCTGAAAATCTCTCCAACCTGTCTGTTCCTAAATCTTTCTTTTCCAAATATTTCATCAACTTGATTGCTGCGCGTCTCACTTCAAAGTTTTCATTAGCTGCCAAACAGGCAGCAACACATAAAAGATCATCTGGAACACCCTCACTGTTGTCCTTCTCCATAAATATATCAACAAAAGTGCAGAAATAACTCTCAGTTAATGTTTGTGAAATATAACATCTTCTAATCACTGTACTTATTACCTCGGTAGTGGTGAAGTTATTCTCAATAACATTTTTCAATGCATTCTTCCCGATATCCTGAATTTTGTCCATTTCTGACTCCAACAATGCTTGAATCCAGTTCATCAACCCTGGAATATCAAAAGAAACAACGACTACTTTACCACCTCCTGGAATCTCGATTCTTTTCTCTACTTCACCTGAGCATAACACTGACATACAGCACAATGCAGAGTATCGAAGCTTCTTTCTTTCCAACTCTAAAATGGCCACTGCAGTAGTAAAATCTTTTTCGTCCTTGATTCGATTGATTATTGTATTATACCTATCTTCAGTAACAGAATTACAATCTCCATATCCACACCACTCTTTCAAGTAGTTGAAGCACCCAATTCTTGCTTCAAATGGTAACCATGTCTCTAATTCAGATTTTTCTTCTAATCCCAAGTAAACATTCTCCAAAAATCCACAGAAATAACGACGTAATTTTTGGAACTCGATATCAGTTTGGACATTCAGAACAGATAAAAACTGTTTAACGTTTCTAACAATAATAACTAAATTTGAAACTATCGCATTATCGGTATAGATCAATTCATGCAGTTTGAACTTTTCTGTTAAATTTGCTAAAATATGGACAACTTCAGCTTTGAATTTATCATCTTGGAAGTTTCTCTTCTTAAGATCGGTAGGCCAATCTTCTATGACAGCAGGGATATTCTCCAAAAAGCTCTTGAATATATTGATATTCATATGGCTCAATCCAAGAATAACAGAGTCTCTCACCATTGGTTGTGATGATTTCAATAAAGGTAATACCATCCTGAAAACTGATTTTGCACTTGTTATTTTTTGATGTTGAATAAACATTTGCAAAGACTTTTTCCGGCCATGTGTTGGTTGGTTCGGAAATGAGATTTTCTGATCATTGGTAGCAGTTAATGTTGAACATGCAAATATCAAGTATGACTTCCATTGGTTAACCAAAACTTCAGGTGGAACGTTGGCCTCTGATTTTGAAAATAATGAAGATGTGTATGATTTATAACTGTCAGAAAATTCCAAGATTAACTCATGCATTTGCACTAAACTCACACAAACAATGTTACGACACATGGCAACAGGCATAGGGCACCTCTCAAAGAAAATTTCCAACACTTTGGGATAAATTCTTAACCAAATAGTTGAATCAATACCATAATCTGATTCTGCTAAACGAACTAGTATGTTTTTTCTATTCTTAAGTTTTGCTAATCTAGTGCGTTCTGGTAAACTCAACTCTTTTCTATAGGGTTTGATCAATTCAACAAAATCGGTATCCTCCAATATATGAATTAAACGAGTTCCAACATCAGCTACAAATTTAGATGAGCTCCTAGAGTGTTGCTTTGAAACTGAAGCCGAATCACCTCCATTAGTAGTAGACTTCATATCAGTGGCATTGTAAATTGCTTGATCAAACTGTTCCACCAATCGTAATATTTTGATCCCATAAAGTCTAGTTTTAGGATCCTGTGAACAAAGGAAAAACAACCCATTCCCTTCAATCTCTTCTATAACAGTAACGATTGTTTTCCATTCTAATTCGTCACTAGCTTTCAGTTTTGTTTGTGCTGAATCGGACAAATCTGCATTGTTATGATTGATTTGATATAAATCATTTAACGCGGTATCATTCAAAACTCTTGGATCATTAGGTGCAAATCCACCCAATGTGTTTTCAGCTTCTTTTTCGTTTTTCTTTTCCTGTATTTCTTGGAACAGTGATAACCAGCAATTTAATAACTCCGTGTATAACTCCAATAATCTGATATATTGATCGGAGTACAAATATCTGGTATCATAAGTTGGACCCGTTTTGTCTGATAAATGGAACGAAAGCTTTGCATAAATTGTCATTAATGTACTTGGATTTTTTCTTGACGCTAAACGCTTCAACGATTTAATCGATGCATTTGAGATTCTTGAATCGGGATGAATAGCCGCTCGAACTAAAACTTCAACAATCTGTTTAAATGGAACCAAATTCAGTTGATGATCAGCCAGAATGGTCCATGGAATTGCTTCTATTAATGTGGCAAATAACTCCATTTGAATTTCTTTAGTTGATTGAGGTGTCGAGTCATAATTGAAATGGAAGCCAAACGATGATGACGATTGTGATCTATTTGAACCCAAAGAGAAATAATTGCTATTGTTGCTGTTGTCAGAACCGTTTAATGTAGATCCATATTGACCATCAAGTATTCTTAATAATAATGCAAACGTTCGACAAATTTCATCATGGCTTGCCAGGTTAGTACTATTCTTGGCTATGTACAAAAAGTCTCCAGTCTTAACTTTTTGTTGTTCAAAGAAATTGTTGTCATCAACTGGGAATAGTGGTTTATCTCCAATTTCATAGTCTTGTAAAATTGCTAAATAACTTTTGATAACGACAATTATCTTTTCGGGGAATGAATTTTCCAATGAGTTCCCATTAAAACTCATATTCAAAAGTTTTATCAAAACATGTTCCAATGTATAATTCAAATGGTTATACCCCACGATTCGGATCAATTCAACCAAGGCCATTATCAAATTCAAATCTGGAGCAATCCATTGATGCTTTTTGCTAGTGGCATTACTGTGGAAAAATAACAATTCAAAGAGTGAATCTAATCTCTTAATCGTGTTGTTTAAAGTATCAGGTAATCTGTTAAGATATACCCATGTCAATCGGGCAACACTTTCAATGTACACTGTTTTATCTTCCACTTCAACTTTTGGTTTCAATTTAAAACTATTCTCCTCGATTACAGGATACCATACCTCAGAGAATAACTCTTTTCTTGATACTGATAAGGAGGAAGTCATTAATGACAAAGCGTGGGCCCATGTATTATTCAGGGAAACTCCTGGTTGATTAACACTTGGAAGTGTCATAGATGTTGGACTGGCACCTGCTCCTGAGGCATGCCTCCAAAGTTTCACTGCTTTGCGGTATATTTTCTCAATTGCTTCTACCCAGGTTGGGTGATTTGCCTCAGCAGTAATGACATTGGCAATCGGCAAAAATAACAGATTAAAAACTTCACAATATGCATACATTACAGTTTCATTGGTGGCAACTTCAAAGAATTTCGCCAAGGATTGAATAAACTCAGCACATTCTTCAAATTCTTCTAATGGATAAACAGTGAGTTTAAGGTATCTCATCCCATTGATCAAAAGGTATAACCTTGGTTCTTCCTCATGTTGAACAATTTTTGGTACTTTTTCCAAATCAGCAATGAATCTATCATTGACACTAACAAATCGTCTTTGAGACATAAACCCTAATAGTTCGGCAAACAAATTCCAATTTGCTGCTCGGACCAAGGACTGGCTTGTACTTATCGGATCAGTGGTTTTCAACTGAGTGTAAACAATCTCTTCCAACTTACTACTAAGGTCGTCGCCCATTGTATCAGGGGGTGTCTGTTTAACAATCTCGATCAATACTCGACACAATATGTATATCGATGCCAATGATTTTCGATCTGCCTGAATTGCTGTTTCCTTTGCTTGAATGATTTGACCATCAAAGAATTGTTTTTGTTTTAAGTATTCGTTGTCGGATTCTGATACATTTGTGTTTGTCACAACCGTACTTGTCGAAGAATGGTTTCGACGATGCGTTATTCTGGAAAGACTTTTCTTTCTCATAAGACTTAAGCTTCTTTTTGCACCAGATATAGCATTACTGGCACTTCCACTTCCGTTCTTGGCTATTCCAGGGCTAGATGGTGTAATTTGAGAGCCACTCGAAACTCTTGAAGTTTTCAACAACGTGCTTTTAGCAATTCCTAAAGCTTTCTCTACTTCTGATGCAGCCATAGTAGCAACTTCACTCTTGGATTTCCTCCAAAACATAACACTATCGATCACTGGTTTTGGTTTCCTTCGAGCAATGTATCCCAATGCAGAAACAATTTTATCAAACTCTGGATCTACGCCTTCGGCGATCAAATCGAGGATAGGAGGTTCCTCATTTATGGGATAATCAAGACACAAGTTTAATTTACGTTCAGCGTGACGAACAAATTGAGTGAATACAATATGTAAAGTATACTCGGCCGAAGTTTTTGAATCTGTTGCCAAACCTCTTCTCATGGAACCAAATTCTTCGCCATTATTTAAAGTTAGTCTTTGAAGCGAAGTAGTTGACAATGGTGCCGGCAATTGGGGCGATGGCTCCACGTGGTTTCTTGTTGGAAGTAATGATGCTGGTGATGCAAATTGTTGTGATAATGAAGTGGCTGTGGCTTGTCTCAGATCATAACTAAGCATAATGGGATTGCCCAATTGAGTTAGTTGATCATGTGCTGCTTGACCATAGTTATAATCAGATTGAAAACTATTTGTTCCTGTTGTTGTTCCAGTAGTTGCATTTAGAGGAAGTGGTGGTTGTTGTAGTTTAAAATTCTGGTCTTGTATATCACTGGTGGTGTAAGTTACTCCGTCAGTCTCATTGTCAAATTCCAAAGATGAGTTTTTTGTCTGAACATAATCAATACGTTGAGAACTAATGTTTTGTGAATCTTCGGTTCCGAGTGAAATACCTGATTGGATGACATGATTATATGGCTGTCCTGGTGGAGGTGGTTGTACTTGTCCTTTAAAATAATTTGAATTCTCAATTCTTGAATCTATTTCATTCTCTATTCTCTCAAGTCTGGCATTTATCATTTCTGGTTCTTGATCTAGAGGATTTTGAGTTGATGGTTCGGCAACCGGGTCAAGTAATCTCTGCTGCTGTTGTTGCTGCTCTTCTTGAGGTAGTTGGGATCTTGATCTAGCAATGATGTTTGTGCTACTGGCCAGTGCATTGTATAATGCGATTGTTTCTCCTAATATATCTGAGCCTGCAGATGAATCTTGCATTGATACTGCTGAAGGGGGTAATAAATCTTTGGTGATGCCTATTTCTTCTGATGGTTCTGGTGTTTGTCGGTCCGGGATCTGATGCTGTGAGAAATAATGATCTTGTAGTGGTGGTTCCTTGATATGTAGAGACACTTCTTTTTGGATTGAATTTATGGAATGTTGTAGATCAAGAGTGATATGCTCGTCTTGTCCCTGTACTTGTCCTTGTTCTTGTTCTTGTTCTTGTCCCTGATACAGATCTTGTACCTGGTTATATCCCTGAACTTGTTGTTCGTGTTCTTCCAGATCATCGTGTATGTGAGATTGTTGCAGTTCACCAAGCCCTGATTCTTCTAATGAGATGTTTTGAAAGCCACTAAATCCTGAGTAGTTATTTAGAGACAAATCGTCTAAATCAGGAATCTCAATCATGATTATGTAATTGAATATAAAGGATGGTTTGAGGTTGGTATTTTTTTGGGAGTGTCTTTTAGTTTTTGTTTTGGCTTAGGGAGGCAGTGGGTTATATTGTCGTGTAAAAGGTTGGTAAAGTGAAAGAGATTGAGGTTGTCAATATTGAGAAGAAGAAAAAAAAAAAAATTGTTGTTGTTGTGTTTTTCCTCACACTCCCCTTTCCTATTGCCTACTACGGTGCTACGGTGCTACGGTACTGTGCTACTACTACATCCCACGGAGTAATGTCATAAAAAAAGGGGGACAAAGACATTTTATTTTTTTTTTCCCAAGCGTCGTGTAAAACCAAAAAAAAAAAATTTGACACACAGTTACAGACACACGCCCTGTACCGACCCGTCCTGTCCTGTCCTGTTCTGCCCTACACTAATTGGCAGCACTCGCTAAAAAAATTAATTATAAAATAGTCCAGCTATCTAAACCATATGTACATGTGTAGTGTTGTTTTGCTTTTGTTTTATTTTTGTATCGAAGAATCGTTCGATTAAATATGCGCCTTACGCCATCACGGCATACGGTCTAGTGTTAGAATATGGAAGCAGAATGTAATATAAGAAAAAAAAAAGAGGGGAGGACACTGGAAATTGTGACAAAAATGCAATGATCAACAGTAAGATTACTCGTAACTAAGAAAGTTTAATTGTTTTAGTGTGATCTGTAATAAGAATATTGATCTACTATTGTGTACATTCTCAAAGGGGACAACTTATAGCCAATATGAATATCCTATAGATTACGTATTGAGTCTACGTTGTTTCTGTGGTCTACTGCTCTCCAAAGGCACACCTGAATTAACGGCCAGAACTGGAGGATAAGCTGTTGCTGCTGGTTGTTGAACTAACCCTCTATCTACAGATAATCTCTTAAACTTGGACTTGGTAGATAGGTCATTCCATAAAAGCTGAACTTCCATTGGTTGTAATATATTTCCATAGACACTTACCACTTGAATATTATTACCAAATAGCGCACCAAAACAATTGAAAGCATTATAAAAGTAACCAGATAGGTTGTTATTATTTAAGTTAATATCTTCAAGAAATTGGAATCGTAAAAAGCTTCCATGAAAGGAATATAACTGACAATTTGATAGGTCCATTTGTTGTAAACTTCTTGGTAATGAATCCAAATTCAATTTTCCTAATGATACGTAAGATAAATTTAGTACTCTCAAATTATAACATTGTAATAAATTTAGATTATCGATATGTTTGGCAGTAAGATAAAGATTCGATCTTAAACTAAGATGAATCAAGCCCGGTGGGAATGCCACAATTGATTCATTGGATCCTAAATGATTACCATCACAATTCAAAACCTTTAGATTGTTTGGAAGGTTCCGAATAACACTAATATAATTATGAGACAAATCCAAACGATATAGGTTATCTGGTAGTGGGTGTGAAAATGCAGTGAAATTGCATTCAGAAAGTATCAACTCTTTAAGTACTGGTGGAACGACCAATGACCCATAACAAGAAGGCGTCAACCGATTCTTACTTAGGTTCAAGTACTCAAGTTTGGGAGCATCGATCTCAACACTTCTAAGGTCATTACCTATGCACGAAAGGCGGCGAATACTTTGGGGAAGTTCGTAATCAAAGCTACGTCTTTTCTGGATATTGTCAAACACAATCTCAGTAACACCGTCCAACTCCCGAAATTTGTTCATATCGAAAATTTTAGCCGTGGCAATCGTTCCAATACCATACCCTTCATGGTTCTTATGCATGTATTTTTTTGATTCTTTTGGGGAACTTTCCAATAGCATTCACGTGTCCTGGTAACCATAATATGAGCTCCTCGAGATTTGGAAATTTGTGGACATAAAAATCAAGAACCAACGTTCTTCGAATGTCAGAGTTCCCGGTTAATTTCAATTTCATCAATCCATCAGGAAATTTCACTCTATATCGAAGTTGGGGATGATCTTTCAAAAACTTTAAAGTTATAGATCTTCCTGTGTAGCTAAGAAAACTAGAAGGAATAGCTAACACTTTTACACTTTCCGGAATACTCAAGTCTTGTATGAAATCATTGTCATCGCCTTCATAGTGACAATGTATTTCCAATTCGGTTATACTAGAACCAATTGTTTCTAATTTTCCAATTATCATTCGATTGTAATAAATCCATAACTTTTGCAAGTTATTGGGAAGATTCCACGATCCTAGTAATGGCGTATGTTCACCCCTAAAGCCAATCACGACTGTCAGTGGTTCAATTCTAGCATCATGTAACTTAGTTAAATGGGAAATATCAAATTGACACATCACATCTCCATGCATACTGTCTACTTTTAAATGTAATTTGTTTAAAGTTTCAGGAAATTCTAATTTCATTTGTGATGCATTTGTATTTTTCATATTCCCCACAAATGCTTTCAAATTTCTTGGGAGAGACCGAAACTTTTCAGCATCCAATTGTTGTTCAATTTGAAGGAAAGACAAATGGGGAAAGAATACTTGAGAAATGCTTGTGAAATCAATTGGATCTGTACCCGATAAAGTAAGTGATTTCACATTTTGAGTTAAAGTCGGACAAAGATAATGTTCAAAGTTATTTCCATAAACTGTGTGGATGGCATCGACATAAAAGGGTCTTTGTAAGTACTCGTGAATATAGAAACCAGGTTTTATGGCATTGGAATGGTTCGTCTCAAAGTAAAGTTCAGCTTTAACATTAACCATTGCAGATGGAAGCATTTAAACAAGGGCAAGGGCATCAAAGGGGTTTTTAAAAATGATTCTTTTAGGAACAAGATTAGGTTCTGACCTTAAAAGGTTTAAATATTCAATAGTATTCTTGACATATAATTTCTGGTCACTATAAACAACTGGCTCTTCATCACACTTGGATAGATCACTGATGACAACAGTTGAGTTCACTTCCTTTTGTGCAAACATTCCTAGGAAAGGAATATCAAAAAGTTTTTCAAAAACTTCAATTGGAACATAACTGACAATGGTATTTATTACCTCTTTTGGCAAGTCACGAAACTGTGCCATTTTGGGGAGTGTTGCTTATGGTAGTAAATTCGATGAAGGGTCCACGATGTTAAGAATGTAATTAAAGAAGAAAAAAAAAATTCTACTCCAACAAAAAAGACGCGTCTTGATTTTTCTGCAACAGGTACTGCGAATGAAGGTTGGCAAACTCATTATGGCTATTGTACATAGGTGTTGGATATCTGTGTATTCCTATCTATGGTGGTTTTACAATATCTAATTCTTCAAATGATTTTCGTTGTGATAAGTGATCAAAGAGTGTTTTCCTGGAAAATATTGTAAGGCTGTTCAGTTCAAGATATACACATTGTATATTCTCACCAAACAGAAACGTACCACACCTTTGTAGATCATCAAAGTAATCATGTAAGTGGTTATCTCGCAAATCCAATTCTTCAAGGTTTTGAAATTGTTCAAAGTCATTTACTAATGTAGATATTTTGTTGTGATTTAATGACAATTTCTTTAATGATAATGGTAAGTGGGTAGTGACAAGTATAGATATTTCATTATCATCTAAATCCAATGACTTTAAATTTTTACATTCCCTTAAATTCAGATCATATATCCATTGCGTGTCAATTTTATTATGAGACAAGTTAAGATGTGTCAAACTTGTGGGGAACGTTTGGGGTGATATGTTTTCCAACTCGGAAAAATCACATGGATGTCCGTCTATACTCTTGATTCTATTCCCACTGAGATCTAAAAACAGTAATCTCGGTGGAAATGCAATTGCAATATTCTCTATTCCACATGACATAAGGTGCAATTTGATAATACTATTAGGAAGACACAAATTTCTATTATCTATTTGTTTTAGTTTGATGTCAAATAATGTCACTGACAGGAGATGTGAAGCTTTAATATCAATTTTCTTCAAATTCAATCCCCGTAATTCTAGCTTTACCAAAGACAGTGGTAGAATGTATGAAAAGTCGTTCAATCTTGCCGAACAACTAATACAAAGCTCTGTAAGGTTATCTAAGTACTGTAACTGATTCAAATCAAATATATTCATGGACTCCCAATTTAATTTTCTCAATGACTTTGGCAAACTCCGTTTAACTGAAACTGAAACACCACCATTCATTATGAGTACCTGGAGATGGGGAAGTGGGTTTTGATCAAAATCAAGTATTATAGGATAGAAGCTTTGACCTGTGGTATTCAATTCTGTAAGAGAATCAGGTAGATTCAATACTATTCCTTCATCTCCACTAGCCATGTCATTCCAACTAAGAAGGGCATTGGGAATTTTCAATCTCTTCATTGATCTGGGAAATATAAGCTTTCTTATAAAAATACCATCATAATCAATTGTTTCATTATCAAATTGCCATTCAACTAATTGGGGACATATCTTGGCTAGATCTATATCAACCATATCTGAACGATTTGTTCTTAAGAATTTCACATTTCGTGGTAGATTCCATATCCGATTCAGTGGGTTTCGATAATGTTCATCGTTTAAATGTAAATTCTGAACTTTTTTCAAATGTGAAATATCAAAAATACAATGAATATCTTGTAGTGCTGTCCTAGTATTTATTCGTAGTTTTCTTAAGTTCTCTGGAAGTGCCAAATCAACATGATTTTCATTGACAGCACCTATAGTACACTCTAATGTTTCCAATTGTCTTGGAATTAATATCAAATCTTTATAGTCTATTTCTTGTATCAAAGTTAGACTAGATAATTTTGGAAACCAATTACTGGATAATTTGTTAAGACGAATATTTGATTTCCCAAGTTGTGAAAATGAATTGACATGTGTGAACAATTCAATTGGGAAAAACACCAAACTTTCGGTACTGCAATTAGTAATTATACTATCAATATCAATCGTCACTTCCTTGTACTTTTCAATGAATATCCGATTAGGTGTAGGTTTACGACTTTTGTGAATAAAACAAATCTCCACTGAACTTTTCCTCATCAAATTTGGGAATTTTTCAGCTACTTCAAATACATCATTTGGTCTCTCAAATATTATTCTCTTTGGATAATAATCTGAATTCTTCTCAATTAGTTTTATAAATCTACTAGTTGATAGTACTTTAGAATGAGGTGTTGATAACTGTAGTTTTTTAATCAGATTTATTGTTCCGTTATGAATCACAACAGGTGAATATAATTCTTTAAATGCAAATTTACCAATAATTGGATTGGTTAGAAAGTCTTCTAGGTTTTCATGTGGAATATATCCAACTATTATTTCAAGAATTTCATCAGGTAAATCGTTGAATAATATCATTATTTGTACTTAAATGAAAACAAAACTCATCGAGTGGTGAAAATAAAGTATGAAAAAAAAAAGAGGGGACAAGTTGAAAGAAAAAAGTGGGGAGCACCAGTATTATAACCAAACCATAATTATCAATAAAGAAATAACTAGTATTGAAGAACATTTAACTACTAAAGTGTGATCTGTTATACAATACCAATATATAATCGAACATTCTTTAAGTGATGACTTACAGATATATATTAAAGACTACATTACTGATTGAGTTTTCGTTGTTTCTTGGGTCTATTGCTATCCAACGGGGTGCCAAGATTAACCACCTCATCTGGAGGATTACTTCTTGGTACTGGTTGTTTGGCTAAATCTCTGTCAAAAATTAAATTCTTAAATGATGGTTTGGTCGATAATTCATTCTGTAATAACTTAACTTCGATGGGTTGTAATCTGTTACCAGAAACGTTCACTATCTTGATCTTGCTACCAAATAGAGAGCCATGATTTTTGAAAGCATTATGAAAGTAACCACCTAGTTCGTTAAGACTTAAGTAAAGCTCTTCGAGAGCTTGAAATCGTAAAAAGCTTCCATCAAGGGAAGATAACTGACAACTTGATAGGTCTATTTTTTGCAAACCTCCTGGCAATGAGTCCAAATTCAATTTCTCCAACTTTGCACCTGATAAATCTAGGAATCTCAAGTTGTGACATTGTGATAAATTCAGAGTCTCGATATGCTTGCCTGTAAGATCGCGATTGTTTCTCAAATTAAGACGAACCAAGCCCGTTGGGAATGTGGAAACTGAATCTGATTCTCCTAGTCGATTAGACTCACATTTTAACTCCTTTAAATTATCTGGAAGATTCTCAATAGCTCGAAGCTTATTATCAGTTAGGTCCAAATAGTGTAAGTTTTCTGGTAGCGCGGGTGAAAATTCAAAAATGGAACATTTTTGAAGAATCAATTGCTTGAGGTTATCTGGTAGGACAAATTTCACATTATCAGGATGGTAAAACTTATTTTTACTTAGGTTCAAATATTCAAGCTTGGGAGCATCTATGTGAACTCTAGTAAGTTCACTTTCAAGGTATGAGAAGCGACGTAGACTAGCGGGAACTTTGTAATGGCATTTATTTCTTTTGTAGACATTCTCCAACTTAATCTCAGTAAGACTCTCCATCTCCTTAAATTTATTCATATCAAACGTTTTAACCGACATCATTGTTCCAATGCTGAAACAAGGATAGTTATGCTGTATAAATTTCTTAATGGTTTTAGGGAACTTTCCAAAGACGTTCACGTGTCCTGGAAATAATAATGATAGCTCCTCGAGTTTGGGCAATTTGTTGACATGAAAATCTAGAACCATAGTTCTTCGAATATCATTATGTCCGGTTATTGTTAATTTGATTAATCCATCAGGAAATTTCACTCTATTTCGAAGTTGTGGATGGTCTTTTAAATAGTCTAACGAAACCAATTCTTTTTTGTAACTAAGAAAGAAATAAGGAATTGATAACACTTTTACGCTTTCCGGAATACTCAAACCTTGAATGAAATCCTTATTATCACCTGCATAGCGTTCTTCAATTTTCAACTCCATTAAGCTAGTGCAAACTGTTTCTAATTTACCTGAGATCATTCGATTATGGGAAATACATAACTTCTTCAAATTTTTTGGAAGTTTCCAGAATCCAGGCATTGAAGTTCTGGTTATAAGACCACTATGGTCACTCGGTGGTTCAATTCTAGCATCATTTAAATTAATTAAATGGGCAATATCAAATTCACACTCTAGATCTCTATCTCCATCTCTACAGTCAACTTCTAAATATAATTTTTCCAAAGTTTGAGGGAATTCTAATTTCATTTGCAACAAACTTGTTTTCAATATACCCCCAAGAAAAACTTTCAAATTTCGTGGTAGCAAATGCAATTCTTCAGAATCTAAATTTTGATTAACTTTAAGGAAAGTTAAGCGGGAGAAAAACATTTGAGAAATGCATTTCAAGTCGATTGGATTGGTTGCCATTACAGTAAGTGATTGGATTGGTTGCCATTACAGTAAGTGATTGGATTGGTTGCCATTACAGTAAGTGATTTTACATTTCTAGTTAAAGATAGGCAAAGGTAATCATCAAAATTGTCACCATAAACAGTATGGATGGAATCAACACAAAATGGCATTTTCAAATATTCATGAACATATAGACCTGATTTTGTAGCACTCAGATGTGTTTTTGCAAAGTGAAGTTCAGCTTTCACATTAGCCATTGCAGAAGGGGATGTTCTAGCAAGTGCAAGGGCATCAAAGGGATTTTTAAAAATGATTCTCTTGGGAGCCAAATTCGGATCTGACTCAAGACATTTTAAATAATCGGTAGTACTCTTGGTGTACAATATTTCATTCGCATAATATGCTGCTTTAGAATAACTACTGTTTGGTTCATTGATTACAACAGTTGAATGAGCTTCTCTTTTAGCAAATTTTCCTAAATATGGAACGTCAAAAAGTTTTTTCAAATCTTCAATTGGAAGATAACTAATAATAATAGATATCACTTCGTCTGGCAAGTCACGGAAATGTGCCATATTGAAAGTACTGTTGATGGTAGTAGTTGTAGCCAAAGTTGTATGACACTCAATGTGTAATCAAAAAAAAAAAAAAAATAAAAAAAATTTTACTTACAATAAAAGACGCGTCTTGATTTTTGCAACAGATTTTTGTAGTACTATACTAGAGTCACATATTGTACACAAATGATGGAGTTTCTAACCCACAGACAAAGAAACCATACATGATCAAATAGTTCGAAAGTTTCAGGATGTGAAACATAATCAAAATTGTATTTCCATAGAAAATATTGTAAAAGTGTTTAGTACAAAATATACACATCGGGAACTCTGACCAAACAGAAACTATTTTGATCACGTGATCTACATTCTATTCATCCAATTATAACCTACCAAATGAATTTTTATCAACGTATAGAATAATGCATTGGGCTCATTAGTTTACCAAGCTACTATTCACCTATTTAAAGTATGCTTATAAATTTTTTGGAACTAGTAATTTGGTCTTCTTAAAGTTTACTATGATATAATGGATGATATTTATACTAATTTACCCCTCTGTCTGTCATAAACCTTTTCAAATGATATCACTAGTAGGTCTATTAAGCTATAGAAGTATATCTGCAATGATATAATAGGTAATTATTAAACTATTTTGCATTCTCTAAAAATACCATCTGGTAGCTCGATATTTTCCAGAAATCAGTTTATTTTTACTTTAATTTTATTTCTAATTTGTGCTAATATTCAAACACAAAATATAAAATCAAGAAATAATACCATGAATTATCTTTAATTTATTTTACTTAACGTCTCATTATAAATAACCTAGTTCATTGGTATCAAATTTTAGAAATTCAACTTCATAAACTTTCTCTCATATCACGTGATACGTGTCACGCATTTCCTTTGAATGATTATCAACTAGAACTGAAGTCTTACACATATATGACCGTCATATTCTTATTTATTTGGAATGGATTTTATTAGTTTAATATATATTGATAAGTTTTCAAGTTCAAAAACAAGTGGATTCTTAGGTATGGAAAGATATTCTACATTAGGACGAATTACAAAAAACCTTACTACTATCACCAAGTTTGTTTCCTTTGAGGACAGACATAATATGAAGTTCATGAAGTCTTCACACTTACTATAATCCAATCCAGTCCTCTCATAAACTCAATTGATCTATAATTGTTCGAAAGACGACACTCGATAGTATAATCTAGTTAATGGTTTACAAAATCTCCATATTGACCATGTGCGTAAATGTGATACATAGGGGCCAAAGTTTTAAAATACTGGAGGATTTGAAAAAGAGCGAAGCTGGCGATGAACCTAGCAGATACGAGTATAACTGAATATCTTTATACATACATATATTATAACCAAAAGATACAACTTATTTAATCATATTTATTTCTTTGACTTTTTCAATTTTTTACCTTCCAACTTGTTCATGGTATCTACTCTATCTATAACTCTTTCCAAACTTAATCTAACATCACCTTTAGCAAAATGATCAAGGTTATAATATTTAGGAGCCAATTCAACTAACCAATCAGGTTTGACAACCGTTACTGTTCTTATATAGTTTTTAGAAGTCAAAACAAATTCATTATAAATCATCCATTCACCTTCTTTAGCAAGAACTGTAGATGGATGGATTAAAACATCTTGATTATCTTTAACAGTTAAATAACTCTTACTTCCCAGCTTCTTTTTAGCAACTTGCATGAAAAATCCAGCAACAAGAGCTTTTTTAATATTTTCCCAATATTGATTTTCAGAAATTTGATTATATTCAGAAATCAATTCCAAATCATGTTTTTGCATTATTCTTTCCAATTGACGACGAACATTCTTGGCGGAAGTTAATGAACGGTATGAAAGGAAATTATCACGACACCATTTATGTACACCAATTTCAGCAGCTTCTGGAGAAATAAAAGCTTCATAAACATTGATCAAAGTCAAATGATCACCATCAGGTTGAGCAAATGCAAGTTTGGCTTCATCAGCTCTTTTTCTAGCCAGGGCAGGACGAACAAATACATTTGGTACACTCAACATAGCAACAATTGTCAAGATTTCTTCGGAACATTTAAAAGCTGGAGATCCAATCAACATAACTGCAAGCATTGGATCAAGAGGGAATTGTGAAGCCATTCTACCTAATGCAGTTAAATCACCTTCATCAGATAAACATTGTAAATAATTCAATTCTTCTAATGCTCTCATCATAGTTTCTGGTGCTGGTGGATCCATAAAATCAAAATGAACTAAATCATCAACTCCCAATTTCTTCAATTCTAAAACTGTAGATGCAAGATTTGAACGCAAGATTTCTGGATATGATTGTTCAATCAATTCTTTTTTGAATGCTTCTTCTGTATATAATCTGAAACATTTACCTGGTCTGGTACGACCAGCTCTACCAGCTCTTTGTTGAGCAGAAGCTTTAGAAATTGGTGAGACTAAAAGTGATTCAACTCTAACTCTTGGATTGTAAACTTTTTGTTTGGAAAAACCTGGATCAACAACATATACAATACCATCAATGGTTAAAGAAGTTTCAGCAATGTTGGTAGAAACAACAACTTTTCTACCTGGTCTTCCTTTAGGATTTGGATTTGTTGGTGCTGGTTCGAAAATTTTTTGTTGTTGATGTGGTGGCAAAGAACCATATAATGGATACACTTTTAATGGACCACAATTTTGTTCTCTTACTAATTCATCACCTTCAAGGGAGATTTTCCTACATGCATCTTCAATTTCTTCTTCACCAGTAAGGAATAATAAAATATCACCTTCACCTTCAGTGGCATGGATTTGTAAAACAGTTCTAATGGCAGCATCCAAATAATCACGTTGGAATTCAGGTGTGTAATAAATTTCAACTGGATGGGTTCTACCAGGAACAGCCAATAATGGAGCATCATTGAAATAACTTTGGAATTTTTCTGCATCTAAAGTAGCAGACATAATAATGATTTTCAAATCTGGTCTTCTTACACTAACTTGTTTAATCAACCCCATTAAAATATCAGTAGCTAAAGTTCTTTCATGCGCTTCATCCAATATAATACAAGAATATCTAGTTAAATCATGATCTTCCATTGCTTCTCTTAACAACATACCATCAGTCATATATTTTAAAATAGTTTTTGGACCAGTATTATTTTCAAATCTAATACTATAACCCACTTCTTCACCCAATTCAACATCCATTTCATCAGCAACTCTGCTAGCAACAGACATGGCTGCAACTCTTCTAGGTTGGGTACATGCAACTTGTTTACCTGTCAAATGTGGCATTTCATCATATAAAACGAATTGTGGAATTTGAGTAGTTTTACCAGACCCAGTTTCCCCAACAAAGACCATAATTTGAGTTGAATGGAAAATTCTTAAAAACTCATCACGTTGAGCATGAACTGGTAAATCACGTCTAACTTTTAAAATATCAAAATATTTCTGACTGAATTGATTTCCTGTAAATGGATTATTTGGTCCATCTTCTAAAATTTCTGCTTGTTTAGCAGTAGTTTCATGACGTTTCATATTTTTAAATTCTCCAGCATCATGATGTACCAAAGGTTTTTCATCAGATGGATGTGGATGTAATCTAAGTTCTTCTTCAGCTGCTTCAGCTACTTGTTCTGCAACTGATTCATCGACTTTTTGTCTTTTAAGTGATCTTTCTTCTTCCGACATTGGTGATGATAGTCTTTTGTTGTTATTGATTGATTATCAAATAGAAAAAGAGATGGGCATCGAGAATAAAATCAATAAAAGAAAAAAAAAAAAAATTCTAGCGTGGGACAAAATGATTAAACAATCTATAGCGAGGGATTTTGAAACATACACACGACTTTCTAATATCTAACAACCACTTGTATTCGATTCATCTTTTCAAATTAGTGAACCAATCATTTAAAGCAGCAGATAAAGTTTCTCTCATAAAATCATTTTTTTCATCCATTACAATTTGTCTATTTTTGAAATGGTTACTTATTTCTTGTTGTAATTTTTTATTCTTGATTTTATTTTGAGATAAAGTAATAAAATTGAAATTATTAAACAAATCATTAAACATTTCCAATATCAAATTAAACTCATCTTTAGGAATTTCAATTGGATCTTCAATATAAGCTAAATTGGAAAACAAGTCATTATAAGTATCAGTGAAAATTGCACCTTTATTCGGAACTTTTGAATTGTTCAAGTTAAGGATGAGACAATATAAGGAAGTTACAAATAAAGTACCTGTTTGAACCAAATTAGTATATATTTGAAGAATAGATGGATTTTGTTGAATTACTTTTTTAAAAGTTTTTGAAGGAGTGATGGTTGAAAATTCTGTACTTGATGAAATTCTCTTTGGAATACCCGAGGAAGAAGAAGAAGCACCAGCAATACTAACTGATCTTAGAGCAAGATTTGAAACATTAGAAGAAGTCGATGACGACATAACTAGCAAATAATAAGGGGAAGGTTTCAACAATATACAATAATGAAAGTGGTGGTTTAAATTGTTGTATGTTGCGTATCAAATGTTGCAAAAAAAAAAATTTCATAAACAATAGTCATTGTGGATTTAACCACACACACTTTTGTAGCAAAAGTGCACGAAAAGTAGGAAGAAAAAACCATCACTTGGAGATACAGTCGCTTGCAAAAAGTTTTTAAATTTTTTTTCAAAATCAAAAAGTAGTGTACTGGATAATAAATGAGAAAACAAAATTAATAACAAAGATCGTGTATAGCACAATTCCGATAGGGACCGAGAAAATTTTTACTTCATCCGAATAATTATGTAGATTGTTCACAGAAAAATACATAATTGTAAGTACTATCGATACAGTCTAGAATGATGTATATACAAGAGGTATGTAGTTTTTACCTTGTGTATTAATGGCAGTTAATTCTTTGTAAAACGGAACGTGAAAAACAGGAGAGAAAAACTTTTTTGTTCCCCGTTTTTGTGGCGTTTTTCGATTTTAAAAAAAAATTTAAAAACTTTTTGCAAGCGACTGTATGTCTATGTGTAGTTTCCGTAAATGTGTAGATTGTAGGTTTACTCATAACCAAAGTGTAGATTTTGTGGGATGACGATTCAAGAAACCGACTCACCAAGGTAATTAAACACAAATTCAACACACATTGATCGTAAGTAACAACTAGTTCTCCTTTTGGTTGCAGAACAATACCCAAGTTGCAATAGACAAACAGTCTAGATTTGAAAGGAAAGTATCACAAGAATTCAAAGAGATGTGATAATACTCATAGTGTCCATGTCCAATCATTTAATTAACTGCATACATAACCCAAGATACATTTACTAACCTATTATTATATTCGTAAAATGTCTATTTGTCTAGATTGTTTCAAGTCTATTCAATTTGTAGTGGAAAAAAAATTTTTTTTTTTCCGATTCATTATACAGTATAGATACGGCATATGAGTAAGAAATGATTTTGAGCTAATTTTTTTTTTATTATGATTGTATTGTTCCGTGATTGGTTATACCAACTAAAAATGAAAACCGTTGACATGGAGTTTGCATTTGACATTATGTCATCTCGAAATAATGAAGTTGTTAGGTATTTATGTATGAGTAGCGGAAATGATTATTTCTTTTTCAAAGGGAATTCTACATCCCAATAAGCTACTTGTCTACGTTGTAGTATCTCTAATTTAAACAAGACCTCATGATACACATCCACACCAGGGTTCCAAAAAAAAAAAGTGTGATAACAGTGGTTCTAGACCATTTGATTAAAACAATAATGGAAGTCACATTTCTTGATCGGTTTTATTTTATTACAAACCAGTGTGGGTATTGATATATAGAACACAAAGATTATTCATACACTTGAATTGCCGTGTGTGTATACAATTAATTAATCTGCATTGGGTAAAGTAATGACACCACGGGGTTATTGGTTCTGGAGAATGCCAATGAAAAAAAAAGAATAATTTCAACCAATTACAGAACAAAATCTCAACAGAAATGGTTCATATTACGTTTTGCCTTGTATATGCGTTGTTTGCTGCAAATATGAGACAAAATCATCGCATATATGGTGCATGAAGTGTTGTATAACAAAAAAAAAAAAAAATACCAATTGCCGGAATTGCTCCCCATTGGTTTCCTAAATGGTTTCCGTTGAACATTGTATTTGTTTTGTGTTTACTTCATCTACTCATATGATGTTAATGGGCTTAATTGGAAGGTCAATTATGAAAAATGAAAATGAACTATACAAGGAATATTTGCAGTAAAAGGCTTTAACTTTTTTTTTCATGTGGTAGTTGTTGTTGTTGTTGTAGAGGAAGTCTCGGTGTTTTCACACACACGCACATAAGCTAGAACAATAAGACATGTTAATATGCATCTTCTTACATCAAAGGGGAAATAGAAGAGAGACACACACACACCGTTACACGAAGAACAATTGATAATATGTATGTAAAAGGGATAATTTATATATTTTATTCTATTATTATTTTGATTCATTGACGGTTAGGTTTTTTTTTTAAATTATTTTCCCCCTTTTTCTTTTATTCCCCTGTCGAATTCATATGATTTCTCCTTTTGTTGTAAAGTGGATACTCTTTCATAGGTGTAAAAAAAAAGATTAAGCGACGTAAAGTGACGACACTGACTCTACACATTACAACGCAATTGAACGCCATGTTCCAAGGCTTGAAGTGGTAAGAAAGTGTAATCTTTCACACATCCCACTTTTGTTTCAATATTGTTTGAGCGGTGTATGAAAGCCTGCTTTTTTTTTTGGGACAATGTACACGATGGAATTATTATTGGCTGAGGAAAAGAAAATTTTTTTTTTAGTTTAAACTATTTTATTATTCTTATAGACGATGAATAATTTAGAGATAGACGATAAGAAGAAAATGATTTCGTTTATTAACACATTGATGACGTTAAGAAATGAACTAATGACCAGTTGAAAGATCAAATCACCAGCAATAAGTCATATTATTATTATCTTGATGCTGGTTGATCTGACTTAATTTAAACATCATTAGTTGCAAGAGATGGCTGGGAGAAAGAGAAAAAAAAAACTCGAAAGTCGTGCATGAACCGTGGGTTTTTCTTGTATTATTTTATTTTCGACTTTTTAGGAAATCCTTTCGTGTGCCAAGGCTCAAATAGCATGACACAAAGACACCGAAAAAGTAAAATTCATTACAAAAATGATAAATCTTTTTTTTTTTGGCGTGTAATTATGCACAATGTACCAACTAAACTATTGCGGCATTTCTATATGCAGTATATTATTAACATTCACGTGACTTTTATCTAACATTTCCTTTGAAAATTTGTATTTTTGTGTAGCAACTATTTTTTTTTACGCCTACAAGAAATGCAACAAAATAAAATAAACATAAACAATAACACAAAAACGATCGATGAATTATTGCATGTTACACACTAAATTAAAAAAAATAGTGTTGATGGGCTATTCCTTTCTTTCATTCAATAACAAAATCAAAACAACATTCTGTTTCGTTTCATTTAAATCCTACGCCTTTTTTCCCATTTTTAAATTTTACCATTTTCAAAACAAAAGAACAGATTTTACTTTCCCTTTCTTTCCTTTTCGAAATACAAATATTAACCAATCTACTTTTCCTTTTATTTTAAAAAAAGAATCAACACTCCCACATTCCTTTTAAAACCCTCTCAATTCATATTCTTTAGGTCTAACCCATTAGTCATTCTTTATAATTATTCTTTTACTACTCGTATAAGAAACCACAACAAATAATAACAACCACAAGAAGAAGAAGAAGAAAACAAAGGAATTTCAAATATGCAATTCAAAACTACTGCCTTATTGGCCATATTATCTACACTTAGTTCAATTCATGCCTCATGTTCATATGATGATGGAAACTATTACTGTTCAGAAACTAAAAAAGTTATCTATAAAGGTATTGGTTTCAAAGGTACCTATCAAGATGTTACCAATATGGATGAAACTTCAGGTACTTGTACTCAAGAATCATATTCTTTCAGTGGTAATTTATCACCATTAGATGAAGAATTATCTGTTCATTTCAGAGGTCCAATTAGATTATTACAATTTGGTGTTTACTACCCATCTTCAAGTAGTGATAAAAAGAAGAGAGAAGTTCAAGAAGATTGTAGTCCTAGACATGCTCATCATCAACATAAAAAGAGAGCTACTGAAGTTGTTCAAGTTACTCAAACTGTTTTTGTTGATTCTAATGGTAACCTTGTTACTTCAGAAGCCACTGAAACTCAAACTCCTACTACTGAAGCTCAAATTGAAGAACAAGAAGCTGATACTAAAGCCAACACTGATACTGATACTGATACTGACACTGATACTGAAGTTGGACAAATTTCTGCTCTTGAAGGTGAAGGTAAAGCTTATAGAACTGATATTTCTACTAGTGCTGCCCCAACTACTACTTCATCCAAAGCTTCTGATTCTTCAGAAACCGCTTCTGTTGATGGTGCTTGGACTAGAGATTCTTACTATACTCCAGGTAGTACCGACAACTGTGTTTTCTTGAACTACCATGGTGGTTCCGGTTCTGGTGTTTGGTCTGCTACTTTTGGTAACTCTTTATCTTATGCTAATTCTGATAACTCTGGTGGTTCTTCTTCCCCAGTTGCATTGGATGATGTTACTATTAAATCCAACAAAGAATTTGTTATCATGTCTGGTACTAAATGTTCTGATGAAACCGGTTGTGGTTACTACAGAGAAGGTTCTGTTGCTCATCATGGTTTCGGAGGTTCTGAAAAGATTTTCGTTTTTGAATTTGAAATGCCAACTGATTCTGGAAGTGGTTATAATCAAGATATGCCAGCTGTTTGGTTATTAAATGCTAAAATCCCAAGAACTTTACAATATGGTGATGCTTCATGTTCATGTTGGAAGACTGGTTGTGGTGAATTAGATTTGTTTGAAATCTTAAGTGCCGGTTCTAGTAAATTGATTTCTCACTTACACGATGGTCAAGGTGTTGGTTCTAACACTAACTCTGGTGGTGGTGGTTCTCAAGATTATTTTGCCAGACCAACTTCTGGTTCTTTCAAAGGGGTTGTTATTTTCACTAGTGATGAAATTCATATCTTACAAGTTGATGATGACACTGATTTCAGCTCTTCTTTGGATGCCGATACCGTTAACGGATGGTTGAGTGAATCTGGTTCCTCTGCTTCCATCGGTTATTAGAGTAATTGATATTCATTTATACAGTATATTATACCCACCCCCTCCCTTCATTCCTCAACATTTTTGCTACGAAGTATAAGGCAAACCAAAAAGTAAATATTGATTTTATTAATCTAAACCCAATTTTTATTCTTATTCTTTTTATTTTTTATTTTTTATTCAATTTGTTTTATTAATACATAGATGTCTATTTTTTTTTTACTTCTCATTGCTTTAACATTGTAAAGATAACTTGATTATTGGCGATCGTTTCATACTATCCTTTGCATGGGTGATGGCTTTACGATTGGTAACCTGTGTCTTACTGTTTGCAAGTCGATACTTTTGGTTCCATGTAGTGTCACGATAAGGAGATAAACCATTCCTGACCGACAAAACAAAGAAAAAAAAAATTCTGGCGCCTTTAATTGTCTGACGTCTTGTATATTTGATAACCAGAACAATAAATCCTAGTATGAGAAAATGGATGCTGTTGGTATAGATATTGGAACAGGATCGATACGAATGTATCATGATAACAACGTATTATATATTCCTATAACTACTATTTATGGTAAGAAATTTATTACTCAATCATCATTTGAAATTTATAATAATTTATTAGAATTATTAGATATTTATGATTTTAATTTTGAAAGTATTGCTATATGTGCAACATGTTCCCAAGTTGTATTAGAAAAGATAGATATAGATGGGGTTATTTATTTAACACCTTATAATTTAAATAAAGATATTGAAAGTGATGTTTTATTATGGATGGATAATTCACCAATTGAACAATGTAAAGAATTGAATAATATTGTCAATGATGAAATTTTAAAACAAATCGGTGGGAAATTTGTACCTGAATTAGGATTACCAAAATTGAAATTATTAAATGATTGTATTTCTTCTAATTTGGTAGTATTTGAATTGTATGATTTTATGAGTTATTTATTAAAATATTCATATCAAGAAATTAATGGTAAGAAAATTATACCTTATATAAAACCAGATAATTTTAAAATTGGATATGCTTTAGATGGATCAGTTAAAGGATGGAGTGATGAATTTTTAAAGAAACTTGATATTGACATTGAGATTGGAAGAAGTGAAATCAAAGGTGATAAATTATTACCTATTGGTTATCCAGTTGGTAAAATGCATAATAGAAATATTGTAATTGCTCATGGATGTATTGATTGCTATGGAGGATGGTTTAATAATGTACAAGTATCATCATCATCATCATCATCATCATCATCATCATCATCATCATCATCATCATCATCATCATCATCATCATCATCATCATCATCATCATCATCATCATCATCATCATCATCATCATCATCATCATCATCATCATCATCATCATCATCATCATCATCATTAAACTCAGTGACCATGGTTGCTGGAACATCTACTTGTTTTATTTATAATTCATCAATCAAAAACTATATACAAAATACTTGGGGTCCTTATGAACTTGGGAAACAAGGTGAATTTGTTTATGAATTTGGTCAACCAGCAACAGGAAAACTATATGAAGTTATTCTTGGGAAAGATTTTAATTTTGATCAAGCTGAAGTACAAGTTGAAAAGTTGGAAAAAGAACATAATAAATCAATACATGAATTGATCAAAGGGTATTTTTATTATGGTGATATTTTTGGGAATAGATCACCTTTACAAGATCCTGAAATGTCAGAAATGATCATCGACAATAATAATCTGATATTACCCAGGATACTTCATAATGATGACGATGAAGATACATCCAAATTAATTAAATATATTCTTATTATGGAATTTCTAGTTTTCCAAACGAAATCCCTTTTGGAACCGTTGATTGTTGATAAATTGGTTATTGTTGGATCACAAGCTAAGAATAAGAGATTTTTACGATTATTAAACTTGATCACGGGAATTGATGTGGAAATTGGAGATAATGACGATTATGAAGTCGGAAGTGAAGAAGTTGCGAGAGGAGCGTTTTTACTTGCCAGATTGGGTAAATTAATATCAACAAATCATGACTATACAACTGCATACAATGAAGTGATTAAAGATAACAAATCAAAGAAGATGGAGCTTAATACCCAACATAAACAAGTAACAAAAGAGATATTAACAAAGAAATATGAGATATTTAAAGATATGATTAATGTTCAACGTAAATATAGAAACCTAATGAATAATGTGGGGGGGGGGGTGTAAATACAGTGCCGTATGTCACAAATGTACAATAGAGTAACGTTGAGAACAACAAATGATACTTTTATATATAGGTGGAGTATTGGAGGGGCGAGGCATTCAAGTCATCTGATTTTTGGTAACCTGACTTCATACTCTATAATCTATTCTTGACTTTATTAGTTTTTAGATTTAACATACTGTAGTATCTGCAAGATTAGCGCGATTTTCTTTCTTTTTGCTTCATTGTGGAAGACGTTGGGTCCGGTAAAGGAGGTACGACAAAAGTCAAAGCCAAATATAAAAATAAAAATAAAAATAAAAACAACAAACTCAATGCTTTGTTTGATTAAACTCCTTTGTAAATCACTGGTCCCGATAGTCAATAACTACTGCAATACGAAAGAAGAAGGGAATTCTTCGCTCCGTTGAAGTGATTTTCCTTTAAATTTAAGATTGGATTTTTTTTTATTGTATCTTCCCCACCTTTGTCTCAGATACAATAAGGCTAGTATTTAGTATTTATTATTTAGTATTTAGTATTTCTTTTTTTTATGAGATTGTTTATTAACACCGCCATTGTACCGTTTCGGAAATTTATCACCGCAACCCACTTATACCACGACCATGACCATAACCACGACGACCGTTCCCACGGCGTACAAGTGGGCTTCCATCGATCGATATGCTTCATCTGAGTCAATAATTTTTCTTTTTTTCTCCTTCCCATGAGGAGGATGAAACATTCTTCCTATATACCAATCTTTAAATTAAAATCCCGCTATTTCACTCTTGTTCTTACTATTACTCTTACTCTTCCTATTTGAATGTATGTACTGTGTATCATCTCCACTCTCATGTTATAACCTCCCGGCCGGAATTTTTTTTTTCACGCCGTTCTATAATAAATGCCATAGTAGTTTACCATATTACGTAATACTGGTTCAATTTAGTGGAATATTTATTATAACTAGGAATTGTACGTGGATAGGATAGGCTATTGTCATAAATCCGTTTATTGATTGAATAAACTGCGAGTGCACGTAAAAACATCTCATACATTCACTAAGAATATACTACTATAACAAGAACAACAACAACAAGAAGAACAAGAACAAGAAGAATGATAAATAATAACATGAGATGGTGCAAAAACACAAGTGGAACAATGAGGAAAAGAATAAAGTTTAGAAGTTATTTTTAAGATCGAACCAATCAGGATTGGTAAATCTACTGCAAAAATGAATAGGCTCATTCTTTTGATGGGAACGCACCCCCTCCTTCCTTCCTTTCCCTCTCGATCCCTCGCAAAGGGGGTTTGATGAGCGATAAATAATAAATTATAAATGAGTAAAAGTGGTGGAGGTTAAAAACAGATGTGAAGGATGGAGTATTATAACTGGGCGGGAATTTAGTGAATAGGTATAATTGATGGATATATCCACGTTGGGTGAGATGATAGATTAAAAAGCATAGTAATGTATAAAACCCAATAGAGACAATAATACTAGTATAAAGTAAAATAGGCTTAAATTGAAGTGCCTTAAAGGAATAGATATAGAATGAAAGATACCCGTGCCACAAACTGGGGGAGGGGGAAGAGACAGAGAGAGAATACTTGGAACTAGACGGAACAAACAAACAAAGAAAAAAAAAAGTAGTCACACAGAAAAAAGAAAAGACAGTGTGAGGGAAATTTACAGTGAGGGAAATTTGTCCTCTCTTATTGAGTGTACATTAAAAAAAAAAAAAACAGAACAAACTAAAATTAGATAAATACTCAACTAAAAGGTCTGTTGTATTTCCATTAACAAAAAAAATTAAAAAGAGAAATCAAAAATTTTCTATTTACTTACTAATAGAATTAAAACTTCAACAGTTGTATATTTATTCTTTTTCAAAGCTTTAATTCATACTACCATTTAGTGAAACTCATTATTCCAATAGATTATTCTATTTTCACTTGGTATTACATGAATAGTTTTGTGGGGTAGGATAGAAGCAAACAAGAGGTAGTAGAAGGAGTTCAAGCTTAAATTTGCACATCATTACATATTCATAATTTGGGAATCATCCTAATTTTAATTACCTTCTTTTGCAGTACATTAACTATCAAAGAATTTAATAGTCATCCGAATTGGTAGATAAAGATTCCTTGTGTTTTTTTTTTCAATTTTCAATTTTTTAATTTTTAATTTTTTCTTTATTGATCTTCTTGTTTGGCTATCGTTTCCATATATGAATTATCACTTTCTTTAACAACGATGAATACAAACCCCGACAATAATTATGTTCCGCTATTGAAAGATGAATCAGTATCTACTATTAATACAACGACTAGCACTGCTACAGGCACATCTGTAACAACTCCTGGACCACCATTATCTAATAATAATGATGCTATACCTCCATCAAGTCTACCGGCAGTTGACTCAGTGTTGACAAATTTTTTCAGCGGTGCCAATACGAAACAATCATCAATCACAAAATTAACCAATCGTCACACCACATCAAAGAAACCTAGGAAAAAAAGAGAGACCAATATCAGAGCATGCGATGCATGTGCCATTAAGAAAGTCAAATGTGACGTAACTAGACCTTGCAATCATTGTCGTACAAATAATATCCCTTGTACTCAAAATAGAGAACGTAAAAAATCAGGTCCGAAAACATTGACTAAAAGAACTTTGGAATCAATTAATAATTTAAGTGATGTTATTGAAAAAAATACCAATGGTGGAATACGTCCCGGTGTAGGAAAACGTCCCCTGTCAAGAAGTTTTTCAAGAAGTCCTTCAAATGAATTAATGGATGAAGATATTAAGCACATCACCACTGAACAACATCAACATGGAGACGAATTGAAATCAAATACTCATTCCATATCTCCCGTCATGTCAAATGGATCTTCAGCAACACCAAATCCTATGCCAAAACAAGAATCTCAATTTGAATCCATGCAACAACATCCTCAACTGGCAATAGCAGAATTGAAGTCACAGTATCCATCTAATAGTGCTGTTGGAAGTACCCTTGGTTCTACGGTTAATTTAGCAGCTACCACTATAGAGGATTATATTGTTACACCTTTCCATCTTATTGAGAATTTAAACTTAATTGGAGAAGAACCGTCTATTTATGAATTGATCAAACCGTTGAGTTCTCCTACTGTTATTGAACATTATGGTGTATTGGTTGATTTTTTAAAGTCAAATTATCCTGATAGACAAGATCTCGAAACAGGTTATAATCCAAGACATGATGAATTAAATTTTGTTGAGCATCACGATGATTCATTGTTTTTGTCCAAATTATTGGTGATTTTAACTTTAAATCAAATTGTGGCTGAATTACTAATTAAATTAAAGAAACAAAAATTCAAAGCCTTTAAAAAATATCCTAAAAAATATCTTATGTTTAGACCTTTCAAACATTTTAAGAATTTGTGTCATTTCAAGGTATTGGAAATATTCACTTTGGTTGAAAAGAATTTCATTGTTCCCCCAACCATTCCACAAAATAGAATTAATAATAGTAACAATGGTCAAGGTTTGAATGTGAGTGGTAGTGGTGGTATTCCCAACAACAACAACAACAACAATAATAATAATAATAATAATAACAACAATATGAATTCGCCAGGAAACCTTCAATTGTTCCTGCATTTGAATCAATATGAAATTTATTACAATTTATCATTAACTTGTATTCAATTGTGCAATTATTATCATATTCTAAATCTTACCAATACATTAAATTCAACTAATCTGAGTTCAAACAATTATGGAAATGAAGCACAGGAACATCAAAAGATTTTATTTCTTCATCGGGCAATAACATATTTTCAATTGATTAATCTTCGAAATAATGATCAAGTTGCACCAGTTGAAGAACTTTATGCATTGTTGTATTCCTTTGAACGATATTATATTGTTTTATCGAGTCACAATTATAATTTAAATGTGACACGTAATAATGCTATTATTTTACAATTATTGTCATCAAATTTTCAAGGTAAAGGGTACATTTATGAGTTGATGCAAGTATTAACTAATCAAGGGTTAATCAATGATTTATGTTATCGATCAAATTTTAATATCACTTTGGAGTATTCCAAACCTGTTCCAGGTTTTTATGAGAGTAAACAATTGATTAAAAATTTAACTCCAAATGAACCTATTTATCAAATTATTGAAAATATCATACTATTTAAGATTTTACTTGTTAAACCATTATCATTTAATGAATGTAAACAAGAAATTGTTTCAATAATCAACAATTTGAATTGTTTATTGGAGAGCAATAATAATGATATATTTAAAGTCAAATTATCAAATTATCAAATTTTGCAACCAATGTTGCATTGTTTAAAAATATTTTTGGAAATTAAAACCATTGAAGTTAAATCAGGATACAACAATTCAAATAATACAGGATTAAGTGATCAAATGATTTTAGTTAAATTTAGTGATAATTTGATTTTACATTTCCCATTTTTTAATAATATTAATAAATTAATTAGAGCTCATAAAATATTGAATAATTGGTTTTTAAATTTGAGTGAAATTAGAAAAGATGATGAGCAACAACAACAGCAACATCATAATTCACAAATGGAGAATAAACCTAAACCAGAACAGCCACAACCAAAAACTCCAGCTCAATTACCTACATTACCTGAAGTATCTCAATTACAAACAGTGTCTCAATTTTCGGTTCCATCAATACTGTCCCACGTTCCATTACCAATTTCTCAACAGCAACCACCACCAGCAGCACCACCACCGCAACAACAATTATCACATCTTCATCATCATTCACTACAACAACAACAACACATAATTCACAATTTTCTTCACCTCAAGTTACACATCAAACACCACAACAGCATATGGATGGAACACAATTGCTTTCATATGATATTCTACCATTAACCCCTAGTTTCCATCAAACGAATCTGCAATTAAGAATAGCAAGTCAGATAGATTTACAAGGACTTTTAGATTTTGATTCAATGATGCAGAATAATAATTTAAGTTCAAGTAATACTACATCAACAGTATTAGGAGGAGGTGGAGGAACTGGTACAACAGGTAATAGTAGTGTTAATATGGGAAATAATACAGGTACTAGTATAAGTCCACCAATACCTGTTGTACATCAAGGACATCAAGCAGATGATGAAGAAGATGAAGAAGAAGATAATACTGGATTTATGTCAATTATACCAAAGAATCAACATGGTCATAAGTTTTTAAATGGATTTGATATTCAAAATGCCACTCATCCTAATACAGGTGGTGCAAATGCAAATGCAAATGCAACTGGAGGTGGTACTGGTGGTAATAATTCAGGAAAATCGTCTGAAAGTTTCTCAAATTTCTTTAATTGGTGAAAGATGGTTAGAAAATGATGGTTGTCAAATACCGGGTTGTCAAACACAGAGGGTAAGAGAGAGAAATCATAGTAAATATTCCTATTCTATTTTATTGTATAATTTATAAATTAATGTAAGTTTTCATTTACGACTAATACTAAAATTTTTGGGGAGTTATTTTCATTTATGTAACTAGTACAATGACCACTACAGTAGTTAATACCATTGGTGTATAAACCACATTGGTGTAACCACATTGGTTTCTCAATTAGGGTTGGTTGTAAAATAGAAAAAAAAAAAAAAAAAGAATAAAATTTTAGTCAGGGCGTGTTCCCAGGAACAAAAACAACAAAAAAAAATTCTCAAATTTTCCTTTGTTTTATTTTGTAACCGATAAGGAAGTGACGTGATTGATTAAATCTATGGAAATATAGAGAGAGTGAAAGAGAGAGAGAGTATGACAGGAGAGCTGGGTTTTCAAGTCACATGATGATGATGATGATGATGATGATGATGATGATGATGATGATGATGATGATGAAGGTGTCAATTATATATATTTATTGTTTAATTGATGTTTGTTTGAATTAATATAAAGAAAAAGTTCAATAATTCCGACAGACAACAAGGATATCCCATCCATTTGCAGCACTTAGACAAACAAACAAACAAACGAAAAAATTTTTCTCTCCATTTAGACAACCAGAAAGAATTTTATTAAACAGTGAGAGTGAGAAAGACTGAGAGAGAAAAAAAATTTGCCAGCCAAACAAAAAATTAGATTAAATTGAAATTCAAGGGAAGGGGAGAACACAGACAAACAGAGAGACAGAGAGAGAGAGCAACGAACGAGCCAACGAACGAAATCAACAAAAAGAAAAACCTTGAGCCAACGAACAAAAAAAAAAAAAATTCAATTTCAATTTCAAATTCAATTTCAAATTCAAGTTAAACAATACTTATAAGAGAAACCAACAATAATTACAACTAATTACATTATCAAATCAACTAATCAGATTAATTAATTCATTAGTTTTTTTTTATTTTTTTGTTCTTATTTGTTCCCTTTAATTTTCATTTTTGTTGATTCATCTTTTTTATTTTTATATATTTGTATTTTATCAATTATTATTTGCATTTATTCTTACTACTACTCATCCTCCTATTCATAAATTCTTAAGATAAACTAGTTAAATAATTTTAATCATGGATTTAGATACTGATGTCCCAATGGAAGACGTTGAAGAACAACAACAAGATAGTTCACTTTCTAAAAAATCATTAACATCTATTGAAGGCACTGGTGCCACTAAAACAGGAGCTACTACCAATACTACTAATACAGCCACCAACACCAATACACAACAAAGATCAGAACTAGACTCATCTTCAATTAATCAATTAGATGTTTGGATTGAAAAATTATCTAAATGTGAACCACTTTCTGAAGCTGATGTTAAAAAATTATGTGATATGGCTATAGATGTATTACAATTTGAAGAAAATGTTCAACCAGTACATGTACCTGTAACTATATGTGGTGATGTTCATGGTCAATTTCATGATTTAATGGAATTGTTTAAAATTGGAGGTCCTTGTCCTGATACAAATTATTTATTCATGGGGGATTATGTTGATCGTGGTTATTATTCTGTTGAAACTGTTTCTTATTTAGTATGTATGAAGGTTAGATTCCCAAATAGAATTACTATTTTAAGAGGTAATCATGAATCAAGACAAATTACTCAAGTTTATGGGTTTTATGATGAATGTTTAAGAAAATATGGTTCTGCTACTGTATGGAAATTATTTACTGATTTATTTGATTATTTCCCAATAACAGCATTAGTTGATAATAAAGTATTTTGTTTGCATGGTGGTTTATCTCCAATGATTGAAACTATCGATCAAGTTAGAGAATTAAATAGAATTCAAGAAGTTCCTCATGAAGGTCCAATGTGTGACTTGTTGTGGTCTGATCCTGATGATAGAGGTGGTTGGGGTATTTCTCCAAGAGGAGCTGGTTTTACTTTTGGTCAAGACATTTCTGAACAATTTAATCATACTAATGATTTAAGTCTTATTGCAAGAGCTCATCAATTGGTTATGGAAGGGTTTAGTTGGTCTCATCAAGAAAATGTTGTTACCATTTTCTCAGCTCCAAATTATTGTTATAGATGTGGTAATCAAGCTGCTATTATGGAAGTTGATGAACAACACAATAGACAATTTTTACAATATGACCCAAGTGTTAGACCTGGTGAACCAACTGTTACAAGAAAAACTCCCGACTACTTCTTATGATCAATGTTTTTTTTTTTTTATATTCTTAATTCTTTCTTCTTTTTATTATTATTATTATTATTATTTACTATCAACATCAATTATTTCTGCTATTAATGAATTATTACAGTGGTCAATTTATTACAAAGATCCATTAAATAAATATAAAAATAAAAAAAAAAAAAGGAAAGGAAATTTCATGTCCACGTCTCATGCTTTCCCATACACATACATCCTCACACTTTTCACACACAGATAATATATATTATTTACTAAATATATTGATGCCTTTATTTGTTTAAATGTTTATTAAATTGAATTCATCGTTCTTTTTTTAATTAGAATTCAGGGTATTTCAGCTTCTTGTTGTTGTTCGTATTTTATTTTTATGTTTAAAATGTATATGACTTTATTGTAACTGGTATGTCACCTCTATTCAATACTTGCGACATATGTCTCTCGTGCGACATTCTCAGGTTTTAATTTTTCCAGCCAACCAGAAACAGTAAAATTTCAATTAGCCAAACGACTCCTCAAACCGAAAAAAAAATTGGAAAGAAAAGCAAAAAAAAAAAATATACAGTAACGAAACAGCTTTCAGCCAACCAACTAATCGACACACCAACACCCTCCATTCTTTATCCTTAATAACTATTCACAATTTCTTATCTCCACAATGTTAAGAACATCTACCAAACAAATAAGTAGATCCGTAGGGATTAAACCATCTATTTCAACTGTGAGATCAATTTATACATCAGTTTTAGATTCTGATATTAATATCACTAAGAATGGTAAAGTTAATCTTGCAGTAGGTGCTGGAGGACGTTCTTCAAGAACTGGTTATACTGCCACTGTTTTTGGAGCATCTGGATTTTTAGGACGTTATTTAACTTCTAAATTAGCAAGACATGGTACTACTACAATTGTTCCATTTAGAGATGATATGAAGAAGAGATTTTTAAAAGTTACTGGTGATTTAGGAGTTGTTAATTTTGTTGAAATTGATGCTCGTAATTTACAAAGTATTGAAGATTCAGTAGCTAATTCTGATATTGTTATTAATTGTATTGGTGCTGATTATAATACTAAGAATTTTTCAATGGCTGATGTAAATATTGCATTAGCTGAAAGAATTGCTTTAGCTACTAAAAAAGCTAATGTTCCTCGTTATATTCATGTTTCTTCATATAATGCTGATCCAAAATCTGAATCTGTTTTTTATGCTACTAAAGGTATTGGTGAACAAGTTGTTAGAGATATTATTCCTGAAACTACTCTTGTTAGACCAGCTCCAATGTATGGTAGAGAAGATCAATTATTAAATTATTTAGGTCCAAAAATTAAAATGTGGACTCCAAATAAAAATGCTAAAGAAATTTGGCCAGTTTATGTATTAGATGTTGCTAGAGGTCTTGAAAAAATTGCATTTGATGATTCAACTGCTGGTCAAACTTTTGAATTATATGGTCCAGAAAAAGTTTCATTCCATGAAATTAGAAATATGATTAATGGTATCACTGAAAAATACGCTCAAGTTGGTCCATTTTCTTATAGATTTGCTGATTATGAAATTCCATTACCATTAGCTAAAGCAATTGCTCAAGTACAACAATTGGTTTGGTGGAAATTGACTAATCCTGATCAAGTTCAAAGACATCTTATAAATCAACATATTGATCCAAATGCTAAAACTTTCCATGATTTAGGTATTGATGATTTAACTAGATTACCTGACGTTATATTTAGTTTTGTTAAACAATGGCGACACCCATTGATTGCCCAAAAGGGTGCTCCAGGTAAGAAAGAATTGGAAAAATTAAGACAAGTTCAACATTTCACTCCATAGATAATGATCAAACAACATCATTGTGATACTTAAAAAAAAAATCTTTTATTTATAGGTATATATATAGAAAGATATATATATATATATACTACATAATAGTACACCCATTTAAGAAGGAATATCTAACCAACTGTAATAATGTTTTTAGTATTCAACCATGGAGATATCCGAAGTTTTGATCTCGCAGCCAACCGAACGATAGAAATTTCTCTCTCTCCCCCATAGATAACACCCCCGTAGATAATAAATATAAGAAACAAACCAATTCCTTGTTGTCATTTTCTTATTTTACTAGCCATTTGTTTCTCCAACAGTTCAATATGGCACTTCCATCTATTCAAACCTTGAAACAACTCCCACAATCCGATCAAAAATATATTCTTGATCAATTATTTGAACCTTGTGATACATTATCAAATTTCATATTTATTAAAGTTTTCCCACAACAATTTACAACATATCTTGAATTTATTAATCTTGTACGTAAAGAATTAATCAATTTATTAAAAGAAAATGAATTAAATCCAATTATAAATGAAATAATTTCAACTCATCCAAGATTAGGTGAACCTAAAAAAGAACAACTTTCAATTCATTCATCAAATGAACAAAAAAATTTAAATTCAGATCCTGATATAATATTAAAATTAAAAGAAATGAATGAATTATATGAAAATAAATTTCCTGGTTTAAGATATGTTGTTTTTGTTAATGGTAGAAATCGATTAGAAATTATAAACGATATGAATAAAAGAATTAAAAGAGATGATATTCTCTTGGAAAAATATGAAGCTTTTAATGCTATGTGTGATATAGCTTTAGATAGAGTTAATAAATTAGGTATTAAATTATAAATGTATACATTTGTATATATTGACAATTCATCGTAAATGTGTGAGTGTGTGAATAAGTAAATGTGTGAATAAGTGAGTGTGACATATGATGCTGCTTATCATCATGATGTATAAATCAATCAGTTGTTGTAATATACATTTACTGGTTATCGTACACGACTAATTTAAAAATTTCATTGTAAATTTTTCTTTTGCTGAGCGAACAAACCCAAACCCAAACCAAAAAAAAAAAGAGAAAAAAGTCAACCAACGTTGTTGTTCGGTTTTCAATTAATAACTAACTACTTTTTTTAAGTTATACAAAACAAAATAAACACCATCAATTAACAATGGTATGTATTAATTGATATATTACAAGATTCAATTGATTGAATTTGATTTTCATCTAGATACTAACCAATTGTTTTCACTACAGGCTGGTGCTTTAGAAAACGCAAGAAAAGAAATTAAACGTCTTTCATTAGATGACACCAATGAATCCCAATATGGTCAAATCTATTCTGTTTCCGGTCCGGTTGTTATTGCCGAAAACATGATTGGATGTGCCATGTACGAATTGGTTAAAGTTGGTCATGATAATTTAGTTGGGGAAGTTATTAGAATTAATGGTGATAAAGCAACCATTCAAGTTTATGAAGAAACTGCAGGGGTCACTGTTGGTGATCCAGTTTTAAGAACTGGTAAACCATTATCTGTTGAATTAGGTCCTGGCTTAATGGAAACTATTTATGATGGTATTCAAAGACCTTTAAAAGCCATTAAAGATGAATCCCAATCTATTTATATCCCAAGAGGTATTGATGTTCCTGCTTTATCAAGAACTGTTCAATATGATTTCACCCCAGGTCAATTGAAAGTTGGTGATCATATCACTGGTGGGGACATTTTTGGTTCTATTTATGAAAACTCTTTATTGGATGACCATAAGATTTTGTTACCTCCAAGAGCAAGAGGTACTATTACTTCTATTGCTGAAGCCGGTTCTTATAATGTTGAAGAACCAGTTTTGGAAGTTGAATTTGATGGTAAGAAACATAAATACTCTATGATGCATACTTGGCCAGTTAGAGTTCCAAGACCAGTTGCTGAAAAATTGACTGCTGATCATCCATTGTTGACCGGTCAAAGAGTCTTGGATTCTTTATTCCCATGTGTTCAAGGTGGTACTACTTGTATTCCAGGGGCTTTTGGTTGTGGTAAAACTGTTATTTCTCAATCTTTATCCAAATTCTCCAACTCTGATGTTATTATCTATGTTGGTTGTTTCACTAAAGGTACTCAAGTCATGATGGCTGATGGTGCCGACAAATCTATTGAATCTATTGAAGTTGGTGACAAAGTCATGGGTAAAGATGGTATGCCAAGAGAAGTTGTTGGCTTACCAAGAGGTTATGATGATATGTACAAGGTTCGTCAACTTTCTAGTACTAGACGTAATGCTAAATCCGAAGGCTTGATGGATTTCACTGTTTCTGCTGATCATAAACTTATCTTGAAAACTAAACAAGATGTCAAGATTGCTACACGTAAAATTGGTGGCAACACCTATACTGGTGTTACTTTCTATGTTTTGGAAAAGACTAAGACTGGTATTGAATTAGTTAAAGCCAAGACTAAAGTTTTCGGTCATCATATCCATGGTCAAAATGGCGCTGAAGAAAAAGCTGCTACTTTTGCTGCTGGCATTGACTCTAAAGAATACATTGATTGGATCATTGAAGCTAGAGATTATGTACAAGTTGATGAAATTGTCAAGACCAGCACCACTCAAATGATCAACCCAGTTCATTTTGAATCTGGTAAACTCGGTAACTGGTTACACGAACACAAGCAAAACAAATCACTTGCTCCACAATTGGGTTACTTGTTGGGTACTTGGGCTGGTATTGGAAATGTTAAATCTTCTGCTTTCACCATGAACTCCAAAGATGATGTTAAATTAGCTACAAGAATTATGAACTACTCTTCAAAATTGGGCATGACTTGTTCTTCTACTGAATCCGGTGAACTCAATGTCGCTGAAAACGAAGAAGAATTTTTCAATAACCTTGGTGCTGAAAAGGATGAAGCTGGTGATTTCACTTTTGATGAATTTACCGATGCTATGGATGAATTGACTATCAATGTTCATGGTGCAGCTGCAAGCAAGAAGAACAATTTGTTGTGGAATGCTTTGAAATCTCTTGGTTTCAGAGCCAAGTCTACTGATATTGTCAAGAGTATTCCTCAACATATTGCTGTTGATGATATTGTTGTCAGAGAATCTTTGATTGCCGGTTTAGTTGATGCTGCTGGTAATGTTGAAACCAAATCCAATGGTTCTATTGAAGCTGTTGTTAGAACTTCTTTCAGACATGTCGCTAGAGGTCTTGCCAAGATTGCTCATTCTTTGGGTATTGAATCATCTATTAATATTAAAGATACTCACATTGATGCTGCTGGTGTTAGACAAGAATTTGCTTGTATTGTCAATTTGACTGGTGCTCCACTTGCTGGTGTTCTTTCTAAATGTGCACTTGCAAGAAACCAAACCCCAGTTGTCAAATTCACCAGAGACCCAGTTTTGTTCAACTTTGATTTGATCAAATCTGCAAAAGAAAACTATTATGGTATTACTTTGGCTGAAGAAACTGATCATCAATTCCTTTTATCCAACATGGCCTTGGTACACAACTGTGGTGAACGTGGTAATGAGATGGCTGAAGTTTTGATGGAATTCCCAGAATTGTTTACTGAAATTTCTGGTAGAAAAGAACCAATTATGAAACGTACCACTTTGGTTGCCAATACTTCTAATATGCCAGTCGCTGCCAGAGAAGCTTCTATTTATACTGGTATTACATTGGCTGAATATTTCAGAGATCAAGGTAAGAATGTTTCTATGATTGCTGATTCTTCTTCACGTTGGGCTGAAGCTTTGAGAGAAATTTCTGGTAGATTGGGTGAAATGCCTGCTGATCAAGGTTTCCCAGCTTATTTGGGTGCTAAATTGGCTTCTTTCTATGAGCGTGCCGGTAAAGCCACTGCTTTGGGTTCACCAGATAGAGTTGGTTCAGTTTCTATTGTTGCTGCTGTTTCTCCAGCTGGTGGTGATTTCTCTGATCCAGTTACTACTTCTACTTTGGGTATTACTCAAGTTTTCTGGGGGTTGGATAAGAAATTGGCCCAAAGAAAACATTTCCCATCTATTAATACCAGTGTTTCTTATTCTAAATACACCAATGTTTTGAACAAATACTATGATTCCAACTATCCAGAATTCCCACAATTGAGAGACAAAATTAGAGAAATTTTATCTAATGCTGAAGAATTGGAACAAGTTGTTCAATTAGTTGGTAAATCTGCATTGTCTGATTCTGATAAGATTACTTTAGATGTTGCTACCTTGATTAAAGAAGATTTCTTGCAACAAAATGGTTATTCTTCATATGATGCATTCTGTCCAATTTGGAAGACTTTTGATATGATGAGAGCATTTATTTCATATTATGATGAAGCACAAAAAGCAATTGCTAATGGTGCTCAATGGTCTAAATTAGCTGAAAGTACTAGTGATGTTAAACATGCTGTTTCTTCAGCTAAATTCTTTGAACCATCAAGAGGTCAAAAAGAAGGTGAAAAAGAATTTGGTGATTTATTAACCACTATCTCCGAAAGATTTGCTGAAGCTTCAGAATAATCGTTAGATCCATGTTTCACCTTGTTGTTGTTCAGTTCTTAGAATTTTTTCCTCCACTTTTTTTGATATACATATATTGATGTTATTAGTTTTTTTATTATTTAGTTAAGTAAGTCATTAGTTTTCATAATCATTATAAAATCATATTTTTTGTTAAAAGAAGATATATATACACACATTGATGGATATATATTTTAAGCACATAAACTAAGACAATAATCAGAAGTTGATTTAGTTAAATTCCAAACATTTTCTAAACAATTGATTAAAAAATTATCAACACCATTAATTAAATCTCTTACTTCATCATCAAAAGAATCAATAATATCATCATTTCTATTTCTATTTCTAATTAAATTATTTTCATTATTTTGTTCTTTATTAAAATTTAAAGGAAATTCATTAATTGGAATACCTCTTGGAGTATAAACAGGTTGAGGAGTAATATCATTAGGTTCATTAGATATAATAATTGTATTTTCAATACTTGATGATTTTTCTCCATCTCCTTCCCCTTCTTCTTCTTCTTCTTCTTCATTAACTATTTGTAAATTATTATTATTATTATTTGAAAGTATTAAATTTGTTGAAGGTGATGTTGATGATGATGATTTACGTTTAAACCAATTTGTCATTGAATTAAATAATTTTTTTTTAGGAATCCCATAATTTTCTTGTTGAAAAGGATGTAACCCAATCATTATATTTTCATTATTATGTTGTGAATCCAGTGGTCTAAATCTTGAATATCTATCTTCCATTAAACTATTAAATCCTCCCATTGATAATGAATTGTGATGATATTGTTGTTGTGGATGAGATGATGGTGGAGCTGGTGGTAATTGTTGAGGATTTCTTGGAGAATATAAATCTGGTTCAAATGGTGGATTATGAGGAGATAAAAATAATGAAGAATAATAAGGAGATTGAGATATTGAACCAGAAGTAATTTCAAAAGATGCAAAACTTGTAGTTGAAGTAGGATTATTAATTAAATTATCATTATTAATAGGTATTGAAGTCGGAGAAGTTGGGAAATTGATTGGTGCTGTTTGAATGTATTTAATTGGTAATTCTGAACTTGGTGGTTGAATAGCATATTGAATTTGAAATTGTTGATGTTGATGTTGTTGTTTATAATGATTTGTTGGAATTGGTGAAGTTAATGGAAAAGTAATTGATTTTTGATTTGTTGAGTTTATTTTGGGTTCAGGTATTATTGACAATTGATGTGAATGAGAAGCAAGATCTGATGGAGATATTAATGACATTACTAGATCTAGAAGTAAATATATACTCTTCATATCCTAAAAATAAGTGAAATACATAGAAAAAATTACCATGATTTAGGATTGCAAAAAAAAAAAAGACGAACCATGATACCTGGGCTCACGACATACTAATTTTTTTCGCAATCAAATCGCATTGGGCATACGAAACTTAACGTCCTTCCTCCAATGAACATAACGTAACAATTACTACTACAATTAACAAACTGATGAATTATACAATTCTTTTTTTTTATATTATTCGGACATTCTTTAAAATACATATGATTCATATACATAATAAAAAACGGTTTAAGAAACTTTATTGTTTCGAGGAATAAGAGACTAGCAACACTAAACCTATAATTAAAAAAACCCAATTGATTTCATTTCCAAACTAAAGCAAAAAGCAAAATAGCAAAAAAAAACCCAGTAAAATATCAATCATTTACCCAACATCAGCAACTCAAGTCATCAATAAAGTATTAATTCCAATTGTATCTGAACCAAATCAGATAAATGAAAAAAAAATTTCATAGATTTTTCATTTTTTCATTTCAATTCTTAATTCAACTTCATGGGTTTATTTTATTTATATGTGTCCGATTACTTGGATCTAGCTCTAACCTTCCGTCTCTTTCTCTTTAATCTTCTAACTCTCTTTTTTCTCCACTTATCTCTCATATTGAAATACTGGTGATTGGTGATTAAAAAAGAAGAAAAAGAAGAAAAGGAAAACAGAAAGAAAAAAATTTAATGGGGAGAAAAAAAATACTACTACAGCTGAGGGTGAGAGGGTGGTGGAGGATTGGTGGGTTCCAGTCCATGGAGGACAGCCTCGGACAACCAACGAGCGTGCGCCTATTCCACTCACTCTCATTGACAGCAATTATAATATTTCCACACCAAAAGAAAGTCACGCACAATTTTTTTTTCTTCTCTCTCCGCGTATTTTAGTTGTGCATCACGTGCAGTACGTTAGGGCTATTGCCCTAATGTGCTGTACCCCCTTTTTTATTTTTTGCAACTAAATGTTACACAATTTGTAATAATGCAAATATAGTGTGTATACGTATTTTAATTTCTATTTACAGTTATAATGGTATAGATCTATTCAACTTGATCATCTACTTTAATGTCCTTGTTTAATCTTTTGGTTTCTTGCTTATAAGCTTTTAATAAATCTTCCTTCAAATTGGTTAATCCTAATTTCTCAACCAATTCTTCAATGATTTCTTCATTTATAATAACCGTTTCTTCTTCTTGAACTAATTCATTCAACAATAACCTGGATTCATTATATTTAGCATACAACAGATCAAGTCCATCGACTGATTTGAATGTAATATGAGATGTATCATTAACAGTTGTTTCATCGGCAACTTCATGTTCTGTATGTTGTTTATTCTCCAATAAATAATCCAAATGTTGAATTCCAAGTAATGCTTTAATATTACAATACAATCTGTAAGCTAAATAAAAACCTGGAACATTTGGAACAACAGGTAGAATTGCAAATGGTAAAGTTATTGGTATACCAATAGCACATAAAATAGCTTGTCGTGTATGTCTTTTCTTAGTTTCTTCTTCAAATGAATACAATTGAGTTAAAATAGTTGAAGGTTTTTGAAATTGTGGATGATATAATGGAATTGGTTTCAATTGATTAGTATCAATTTTCAAATCATCATATTGACCAGGTACAACTTTATGATCTTTTTCATCAGTTACTAAATGTAATGATTCTTCATTAATTTCTCTAATCATTGTAGCTTTACTTGGAAATGATCTTAGACAATTTTCTTCATATGGAATAGTAGCCAATAATCGTTTAACCAAATCAACAATTTTCTGATTGACTTTTTGTTTAGAATTGGATAATTTTGACCATCCTTTAGATGCAAGTTTGACAAATTTACCTTCAAGCTTATAAATAAATGGAATATTAGCCAATTGTTTAGGTGATAAAGTAGAAGGTCTATGGTTGCAATAAATATATGACTTTGAAGTAGTTATTGGGATTGAAATGACAAATATTGAATTTTTATTAGGAATCAGTGATGATACTTTATCTGCAACTTCATCTGATTTGGTTGATTGAAATCTTCTCGATGTGATTATTGATAAGGGATGATGTAATTTAAATTGGGGAATTGGCTTTATCGCACGAGCAACAACCAACAGCATCTTTTTTTTTCTCGTATGGTGTAATGATAGTTTCTAATATGTGATTCTTTCCCAAATAAAAATAGAATAAATTACTGCAAATTTATATCTTAATGAAAATAAAAAGAAAAATCTGAGTTCCAAGTGAAATCAATTGGATAAATTATGTCAATGGAATTATTGCCATTGGGTTTCAAATATTTCGGTGCAATTTTAAGATTGCGGTGGAAAAAATGAAAATGTGAAATTTCTTTTTTTTTTTTTTCGTTGTTTTGTGTTGGGAATTACGTATGCAAATGGGGCGCAGAGCTTCTTGCCTAATAAGGAAGTCATCCATTTCTCCTCCTTCTCCGTCTCCCATGACACTATGATTTTGCAACAATTTCATACAATTTCATACAAATTGAATTTAAATTGAAACAAAGCTGTGCACGTATAAATATGAATCTAGTTGATTGTGTAGCAATTGGTTAAAGAGATCTATTTGCCACCACCAGGAATAATGTTCTAATTACCAAGATTGTGATTAATTATTATAATTGCTAGAGTTTACTTGTAACTTTGATGTTAAATTCGGCTAAAAATGGAGCTACAAATTATTTTTTGCAAAAAACAACAAGATGATTGATAAATCACACAGTTGTTATTATACTTTTTAGAAATACACGTGACTTTAATATACTTTTAAACAGTTTAGTTCAATTGGTTAATATCAATGGTCATGAGAGGTTGAGTGCCCTTTTCTTCTGGTCAACTGAATAAACATATTTTGTGGTTCGGCTGAAATGGGGGAACTAAATTTTTTTTTTTTTGTTCTGCGTCGAGCTGTACTGGCTGACAGGGCTACCTGTGTGGGCGCGGGCGGGCTATCTTAGTAAGAAATCCAAAAGTTTACATAAACGACAAAATAGCAAAAAAGCCAAAAAAAAAAAAAAAAATAAATAACAACAAAAGCAAGACAGAACAAGCAAGGCAGAATTACAGAATCAATTTTCAATTAAGAATAACAATTTTCTTAACCCTTCCTTTTTTTTTATTTTATTTTGATTTCATTTCTCATAAAGCATAACTAGCTTCTTATTACAGATTTGTCATTTTCGATCATCTCATCATGGAGGAAAGGGATAACAATCGTGACTATTTTAATGCAAAACCAAGTGGTTCAAATTCAGCCCATGCCCCTATATCTCCCAATACTCATAGTCGTAGAACCGATTCAGAATCAATAGACATCCCATTAGATCCATTCGAGAACATAGTTGTTAACTCATATAGTCATAAAGCAACTTTAATTCCTCCTTATGTTCTAGATTCGATTTCTAAAGCATATCATCATGATTATATACCACAGCCTTCACAGACAAATATTTCCGATCAAGCAACTACAACTACAAGAACTTTAGCAGGAGAAACAGATACTGAAAAGGGAACAGAACATATATATAGTGGAAGAGCACATGATCCTTATCTAAGGGCAATTGATAGCGATTGGTGGAAATTTAAAGAATCCATTGCACATCAACCCTGCTTTTATTCCTGGCAGAGTTATACGAGACCCTGAATTATTAAATGAATATGATTTTAGAAGGATCATGGGGAGGGGATAAGAGATTAAAAGAAGAATTTGCTAATAACATCAGTGGTGGTGGGCCAGCAGGTATGATTCAAGATGTTGCAACTGGTAGATTAATTTTTGGATTATTTCGTAAAAAACGTGAAGGGGAAAATGATACTTATATAAGATCAAAAGCAGGATACTGGATGGGTGAAAATAGATCTCAATTGAAACCAAATTTAAAAAGAATATTCTTGTTTAATCCTTTGGTGCCGTTATTTTTACGTATGTTGATTTTGATGTTTTGTGCCATTGCTTTGGGATTAGCCTGTACCGTTTATGTGTTTTCCAGAAGGAAATACGATGGTGAAACCATTCCTCAACAAGCTAGTACCATTATGGCCATTGTGGTTGAATCGTGTGCCTTGGTGTATGTCATCTATATTGCATATGATGAATACACTGGTAAACCAATTGGGTTAAGAGAACCCATGAGTAAAATGAGTTTAATTTTACTTGATTTGTTTTTTATTATATTTTCAGCAGCTAATTTGTCATTAGCATTTTAACACCTTGAATGATGATGAATGGGTTTGTAGAGTAAATCGAACCCCTGGTTTGGCTGATATTGGTTTAGTTTTCCCAACCATCCCCAAAATTTGTCATCGACAACGTGCATTGGCTGCTTTCTTATTTATGGTGTTGTTCTTATGGGTGCTTACATTTACTGTTAGTTTGTTAAGAGTTATAGATCGAGTCAATACTCCAGGACCTAGAAATGTGTAGCAATAGAATATGTGATTATTGATGTCGTTGATGTTGTTGTTGCCAATCCCAGTCGTGTAGAATTGTAGAGAATTTTTTCTTTTGGTAGTTGTTGTAAATTTTTTTCTGTTTTTGCTTTTTGGTGAGAATTGAATATTCGCTCACTGAAACTTGTTTCCCTTTTTTCATTATTTGCCATTTAAGGGGATCCTGCCAACTTTGGTTTTTAATTTTTGACAACCAACAAACTAGTCCCCAGTGTACACTAGAACAAATTCACTTTCATAACAAGAAAGAGTAGCACTTTTAGAGTAGAATCATATATCTTCACATAAGAAATTGCGCCCTCCCACCTTTTTTTTACTATTCATCTTGCATTGACATTATTTCAATAGATCAGATTTATCATTAACGAGAAAAAGGCTAGTTTACCACCCCCTTACACAGTTCTACGCGTAATTAATCATAATGTCAGCCACACTTCCAGCATTCAGTGATTTGAGTGAAACCTGGAGTTATATTCAACCTGGTTTGGAATACATTTTGGGTGCTCATGGTGAAGAAGGTGTAAATGCCGTGATGTATATGAATTGTTATACTGCAGTTTATAATTATTGTGTTAATAAATCACGACGTGGAACCAATCCAGCATCAATTGCAAACAATTCAGAGAATAATTCATATTCTCTTGCTGGTGAAGAAATTTACAAGAAATTACAAGTTTATTTGACACAATTTATTAGAAATTTGAAAAGAAACCCTAATGAAACATTTTTAGATTTTTATGTACGTAAATGGAGAAGATTTACCATTGGTGCCGTATACATGAATAATGTTTTTGATTATATGAATCGTTACTGGGTACAAAAGGAAAGATCTGACGGTCGTAAAGATATTTATGATGTTAATACTTTATCATTGATTAAATGGCGTGATGAAATGTTTCAACCAAATGCTGATGAATTGATTGAACAAGTTTTGGGTTTAATTAAACTGCAAAGAGATAACACTCTTGTAGACACCAATTTAATTTCTAGTGCTATTAAATCATTGGTTTTCTTGAGTATTGATATTCAAGATTTAAAGAAACCAAACCTTATCATTTATGTCAATTCCTTTGAACAACCATTCTTGAAGGCAACATCGGAATATTATGCTCAAGAAAGTTCAGAATTTTTGAGTACTCACAATGTTGTTGATTACATGAAGAAATGTGAAACAAGATTAAATGAAGAAGTTTCCAGATCTAACAATTATTTGGAAGAACGTACCAAGAAACCATTATTGGAAGTTTTGAATGCTTCATTAATTGAAAAACATGCCAATGAAATGTATGATCAATTCCTTGTTTTATTGGAACAGAATCAGATCGAACACATCCAACGTATGTACAAATTACTTGCTAGAGTTCCAAAAACTTTAGATCCATTGGCTAAGACTTTAGAAGAATATATCAAGTCACAAGCTGCTGCCGCGTTGGAAGATATTCAAAAGCAAGCAGAAAACTCCGAAGATAAGAAAAAGACCGTCGAACCAAAAACTTATATTCACACATTAATTTCCATCTACAACCAATTTAATGATATTGTCATTAGAGCTTTCAATAAAGATACAAAATTTATCAAATCATTGGATAACGCCTGTCGTTACTTTGTCAATAAAAATCCAATTGCTCTTCCAAAACCAAGAAGTCCCTGCAGAACTCCAGAGTTATTAGCCAGATATGCCGATGGGTTCTTGAAAAGCAACTCCAAGGATAATGATATGAATGCCGATAATTTGATGATTGTATTTAAATTTATTACTGAAAGAGATTCATTTGAAGAACATTACCGTCGTCTTTTGGCCAAGAGGTTGATCAATGGTACTTCCAAATCGGAAGAATTAGAGGAAAGTGTTATTCATAGATTACAAGAAGAAAACTCAACTGATTTCACCATGAAGATGACCAAGATGTTTACTGATATCAAAGCATCTGATGATTTGAAGATGAAATTCAAAGATAAAGAGAATGTTAATTTTGATTTTGTACCAATGATTTTAGCTCAAAGTACATGGCCATTCCGTCACTTAAAAGATTATGATTTGAAAGTGGCACCTGAATTACAAGGTACAATTGATTCTTTGAAGGAAATGTATTTAGAACAAAGTCAAGGTAAAAAGATTCAATGGCTTTGGAATCACGGTAGAGCCGAACTTAAAGCGCATTTATCTAAAGACAAGAAGAAGCCACCTTTTAGTTTCACAGTTTCCCATGTTCAACTCATGATTATTTTGGCATACAACAAGAAGAATAGTTACACTTTTGATGAATTGGTGGAAATTGTTGGCGTTAAAAGAGAAACTTTACAAAGTCATCTTACTCCATTGGTTAAATATAAATTACTTAATGAGAATGGTGATCAATTGGTATTGTGTGAATACTACCCATCCAAGAAAACCAAGGTTAATTTCACTAGTTCCATTGCTAGAGCCAAAGAAGAGGATTCTGATGAAATTGGTAAAGAAATTCAACAATCTAGAATGTATCTTTTAGAAGCTACTGTTGTTAGAATTATGAAATCCAAAAAACAATTACCTTCCAATACCTTATTGAATGAAGTTTTGGTGCAAACAGGTAATAGATTTACTCCAAAGATTATTGAAGTTAAAAGAGCCATTGATGGATTAATTGATAAAGAATATCTTAAGAGAAATGGAGAAGATTTTGAATACATAAGTTAGTGTATACATGTAAATTACAACTTGAATGATTATAAAAGAAGAAAACAAATAACAATTCTCAATGCGTAGTTTGTATCTGGTAAAACAGATGATGTTTTTAATTAATTCTACTTTTTATCTATTTAATATGTCACAATCGTTAGTATAATATTACAGCAATTAGAAAAAGAGGAATATATTTAGAAACCAAAACCACCTTTAGAATAAGCCATTGGTTTCATATCAGGATGAGGTACTGCTTCAAAAGTTTCAGTAGTTAAAGTCCAAAGAGTATTATCATCATCAATATTTTTATAACCTTCACCATTATCTTTTTCTTTAATATAATTTTTATTTTCTTCAAAATTAATAATCCCACCCAAATTACCAGTAGAATCACAATAATTAGGAGCACTAAATACTGTAATTAATCTACCTTTTTGTTCATGTTCAACACCATTCATTCTAACTTCATGAGAACGAATAATTTTTCTAATTTTATTATTTAAACAAAATCTTTCAGTTATATCAGGACCAAATTGCATACCAATACCTCTCTTTGAAGGAGATCTACCATTAATTTCTTGAGGATCAGTCCATAATAATTCCATCGCAAGACCTTCTTTTGGAGGTTGAGTTGAACCATTGAAGGAAATCTATTTATTGATTTAATATCTTTTAATGATACTTTATCATTTGAAAATAATCCTCCATGCATACAAAGATATTCACGATTAATTAATGAAGCCAAAGGTAATGCACCAAATGATTCACTAAATGCTTCAAATATTTTTTTAGAATATTTATATTCACATTCATCGGTGAATCCATAAGTTTTATTCATATCTGAAGTTTCATGATTTCCTCTATTAATAAAAATTGAAAATGGATAAAGAATTTTTAAAACATAAAGATATAATGCAACTTCACATGACCATGATCCTCTATCAACAAAATCTCCATTAAATAAATAAATATGATCATTTGAAACAAAGCCAAATTTTGAAAATAAATTTAATAAATCATAAAATTGTCCATGAGTATCACCAACGACAGTCAATTTTTTACCCCCTATAATTTCATCATCATTTAATTTATCATTAATTTTAGAATGATTTAAAGTAATTTCAGTCATTGTTTGTTCTTTTTTTATTAATTCATAAACTTTAGTAATGATTGCAAAAACATGTTTTTTAGGTAATTTCCCCCCTTGTTTAAATAATTTAATCATATATTTTAAATAATCATGATTTAATCCATTAATTTCAACAGTTATTTCTCCATTTTTTTTAGTTGGAATAATTTCTAAATCTGGACCTTCCCAAGATTTTTCAATTTGAATACTTTGATAATCAACACTATTAATAACTAATGTATGATCAGTTCCAGCAATAGCTTTTTCAAATGCTTGTCTTTTTAAATAATTAGTACATTGTTTATAATTTTCTAAAGTTAACTTATCATTTGGTAATTTATTTAAAATAAATTTAAAATTTTGTTGTGCTTGTTTATATTGTAATATAGCCATTAATGAAACCCCTTTTCTATAATATGCTTTTAAAAAATTAGAATCAATAGATATAGCAGAATCACAATCTTGAATAGCTAATCCATAATTCTCCAATTTAATATGAACTTGAGCTCTATTGGAATAAAAAATAGCATTTTTAGGATCAAGTTTGATTGCTTCAGTATATGATTCAATAGCTTGATCAAATTTATGATCTTTTAAATAAGCATTTCCTTGATCTTTTAATTTAATAGCTTCTTCTTTTGTCATACTGAACTTGGTGGTGGTTGAACTTGTTGTGATGAATATATTATCAAAAAAAAAATAAAAAAAATTCAAATTCAAATTCAAATAAATTTTTCACATCCTCAAAAAAATGTTTTTCTTTTTTTTCTGTCGCCTAAAAATTTTGATTTGCTCGCCTGAGCTTAGGGCCGTCCGCCGGTTAGACGTTGGGGGCCGTTCCCCGCCATCGGATCAGTTTTCTTCTAGTATGTTCTTTAAGTCCGTTAAATCCATAAACCACCATCAAGTGATCTGATTAGATAAGTGTAAGGTTATTCAATAATTATATACTTTTTATTATTTCAAGTAAAATTAATATACACATCATAATGATATCAACTACAAAAAAATGACTAATCTCTAATACGTAAACCAGAAGTTGGAACACCAATAGCTGTAATGTTAGTGATCTTACATAATTGTCCTTTAAATTCAGGATTATATTTAGCTCCAACTACAGCTTCAGTAACACTTGGTTCTCCACTATAAATTGGAGTGAAACTTCCACAACAAATATCAAATTCAGCATCTGGATTGAAATCAATAGAAATAGCATCAGTACCAAAACTACCAGCTCTTTCCAAAATCTTTTTGGCCAGATCAGCTCTTGGTCCACTAGTAGTGATTTCCAACAATTCTTCAGCAAACTTGGTAGCCATGACATAATTCTTATTCTTGTTGGATAAATTCATAGCAACATACAAGGCAAGAACTTTATGAGCAGATTGTAATTGAACTCTGGTGAAATAAGATGCCAATTCCAAATTACGTTTAACATCCAGTGGTGGCAAGTTACGACGTTCCAATTCAATGGAAATACCAAGAATATATTCACGACACAATCCCAAGATTTCATGACATTCAGTTTCTTCGGCTTCATCAGAAACATTAATAACAGCAATGGTGTAGATAATTCTTCTAAAAGTTTCAATAGCTTCTTCTAAATGTCTACCATTGAATTGCTTGAAACCCAATGCTAATTGATCCTTTAATTGGTCGTATCCAGGAATAACCGGTTTGAACTTACGTGGATTATCTTCATCATTATCTTGTCTAATGTATGTCTTCATAGCTGGTAATTCATCCATACCTGGTAAATACAACTTAGAAGCTTGATAAACTTGGTTGAATCTGTCTCTCAATGGTTCGAAATTAGAAACACCAATTTGCTTATTCAACATAGAAGCAGCTTGCTCAAAAGCACCAGCAGCAACATAAGAAGCTGGTGTCTTGGCATTACGGACCCAATCACCAACTTCGTTGTCAACAGCACTAGAAGCAAAGACTGGACCTGCTCCTTCTTCTTCTTGACCAGCATTGGCTTGCTCTTCATCATCATCATTTTCAAAATCATCATCCAAATCCCAAGCACCAGCATCTTCTTCTTCAGCTTCACCTTCGACATCATCATCAAAGTAGGCAGCTGGAGTACTAGTAGCATCAGTAAATTTGTCAGTTTCATTATCATCTTCAAGACTCAAGTTTTCAACATTACCAGTAATCAATGCGGTTTCAAAGTATGACAATTCAGAATCCTTCAATGGCCAGTTACCAATTGGTTCAGCAATTGGTTGAGGTAATGGAACGTCATCACCCAATTCAGGCAATTCAACATCTTTTTCACTGATACCTGCTTCTTGCAAGATTTGTTCAGCTAATTCGGTCAAACCATTGGATTTAGCTAAAGTATAAGCTAATGGCAACATACCACTTTGGATATAAACTTGACATCTCTTTTTAACATCATTACTGTACAAAGTGTTTTGGACTAAAGCAGAAGCATCACCACGATGTTCAGCAATAGTAGTCATCTTGTTTAATCTTTCACTATCACCTTTGTACAAATACAAGTAAGACAATTTATCAAAAAGATGCAATTGTTGGTAAACAAATTCAACAATTTCAATGTTACCTTGCAGTAAAGCTTCTTCTCCCAATTTTTCCCAAATTTGGTTGTTGTTCAAAATCTTGGCTTGTTCCAAAGCAACTTGCAAGTTACTACATTCCAAGGCCAATTCAAATCTAGTTTCTGGGTCTTGAACAAAATGCAAAGCAACTTCTGGGAAACCTTTCTTTTGCAAGTAAGCAATGATATTTTGACCAACCAATGTGGAGTTCTTAATAAGTCTCAAAACTTCACCGAAGTTCTTGTTGACCAAGGCACGTTTGAATCTGTATTCAGTTGGGTCGATAGTAACAACATCAACTTGACCTTCACGGTTCAAACAGTAAACCAAATTACCTTGGACTCTAGTGACATACAAAGTGTTTTCCAAAGTCTTGATAATACCATTGTCTCCGTTCAACAAAGTGTATTTGATATGGTTCAAAGTGGAGTATAACAAAACACCAGTATCATCCCAAGCAGCACTCTTGATTCTAATGGTTTCATGCATAGATGTAACCAATTCCAAATCTTTAGTAGCAATGGTGATGGTGTGTTTGGATAACAAGGCCAAGTATTGACCATCATTGGACCAAGAAACGTATTTGACATTGTTGACATTAATTTCAGACAATTCTTTACGTTGTTGAACATCATAGTTGATAACAGAATGAGCTTTAACCAACAAGATTCTACCTGGAGCACCAGCCAAAACATCATTGACAGAGCTATCTAATTGAATGGTCTTGGTAATGTTGTTGTTCATATCTTTAACATGTAAAGTTTTACTAGACTTGATAAAAGTAACAAATCTGTTACGAGAAATAAAAGTAGCAAAATTAGCTTCACCTTGTCTAATATCAGTTGGTTCAATGGCACCTGTGACATGTTTTGGCAAGTTGATCAAAGCATAATTACCATTGTCACCTTCACCATGAACAACCAAAATAGAGTTGTCACTTTGATTGTATGACAAAGTTCTCATAAATGACCAAGCTTTACCAATCTTCTTTAAAGACAACATTGGCAAGGAGTTTTCTTGTCTGTTGAAATCATAAGCTTGAACTTGTTTTTCACCATTGACATAAAACAATTTGTTTTGGAAAATAGCATGGGCTGGTCTTTCTCTCTCTAATTTGAACACCATAACACCGGAATCATGACAAGCAGCAAACAAGTTAATGGTTGGGTGAGAAGCAATGAGCCAGAATCTATCGTGCTCTCTTCTAAATTGTTTAACTGGAACACGTTTGTTCAAATCCCAAACTCTAATGGTTTTATCGTCAGAAACAGATAAAATCAAATCTTGATGAGGATGGAAAATGGCACTCAAAACATTACCAGTATGACCTCTACAGGTGTCGACTTCCCATGCTTTGGTGTCACTCATTCTCCATAATTTGACGACACGATCATCACCAGCAGAAACAATAAGTGGTAAAGTTGGATGGAAAGAAGCATAATTAACACCTTTGTCGTGACCTTCCAAAACATATTTAACAATAGCATTGACATTACCAAAAATATCTTGTTGAGGTAATTGTTGTCTTTGCAATTGGTCTTCAAAGGATCTCATGGATGAAGTTGGAGCACTATGTTTTTTTCTCAATCCAGAAATATCCCAAACTCTGACAGTTTGATCCAATGAAGCACTAACAATTAAGTCTTCAGTTGGATGGAATTGAGCACTCATAACATAATGATTATGACCAGTCAAACAAGCAATTTCTTGACGGTTTTGCCAATTCCAAATACGAATGGTTTGATCATCTGAACAACTGATAATCCAAGGTAAATCATGATGGAAAGAAACACCTCTAATATAATCCAAATGTCCATTCAAAGTGAAGATACATTTTCTAGTATTTAATGACCAAACTTTGATACTATAATCATCACCACCAGAAACAAACAATGGTTGAGTAGGATGGAAATTAACACTTCTAACTGGACCCACATGATCTTCAAATCTATCAATTAAAGTACCCATTCTATAATCCCATAATTGAATGGTTGAGGAATGTAAAGAAACTAATGCCCATGGTCTCTTTGGGTGGAAAGCAATTCCCTTAGCCCTAGAAGACTTGGACTCAAACTTGGTTAACATCTTCATGATTGCAGTCGATGTTGTTGGATATTTTATAGGGAAAACCTATTCTGATTGAAATTGATTCTTTTTTTTTTTTTGTTTGAGTTGTTTGTTGTCCGCTGTTGTGTGTGAGACTGAGATCGCTCACTGAAAAATTTTTGAACACGTTAAACAGGAAAAAAAAAAAGGTCGTGCATTTCCAAACACGTGACTTGGAAATATACGAATCTCAAAAAATAAATTAAAAACACCAATGAAATTTATACTATGATCATTATCTACTTAAACCGTTTATATATATATATATATATAAAATCATCTTCTTATTACACAAATAACAATAATAAAATATACACATTCACATTACTCAAAGTCTAGTCTAATTAATTAAGTTTAAACTAAGAAGGAGATCATTCCCAAAGCAATGGCACCAACTACACTAATGATATTGTCATTCAATGTAGCAGCACTTCCAGAAGATGACGATCCTGACGAATTACCTGAAGTTGCAGTTGATCTAGAATCTTGAACAAATCCACCAACACCAGCACTTGGGTTATATGTGTTTGTTGTTGTCTTTTTGCTTCCACTGTCTGTGGTACCTTGGTTTGCAGCAGCAGTGTTTTGTGCTGGGACATTAGCAGTTTTTCTAGTGGTTGAAGCAGTTGACACACTAGTAATGGTTGTTGAACCACTGGTCTTAACAATGGTGGTCTCGTTGGAATCATCCTGATCATTATCATCATTTTGTGGATCAAAACCAGTAGCATCATCACTACCCAACCAAGTTTTCTTATTTGTTAAATAAATATCCGTATCATCACCTTTAGTATCATTATAAAGGAAAGCATGATAATCGTCACTATTAGTGGAGTTACCACTTAACAAAATATGGTCAGGAAGATCATAAGTTTCGACATAAACATCTTTAACTTGGGCGTAAAAGTAACCGTATTCTTGGATATCTTCAGAATCCCAATCGACTAAACCACCAGCCCATTCAATAGTACCAACACCATTTGATTTATCACCACCTGGCCATAAAGAAATTTGGATTCTTGAAGGTGTTTGTGGGAAGTTGTATCTTTGCAAAGTTTCATTCCAAGTGTCACTTTTTTCTAAAGTACGGACTTTTTCACCATCAACATACCAATCGATTTTATCTTCTTGCCAGTCCATTTCATAAAGGTGATAATATTCAAAAGTGTTATTAACAGTAGAGTTTTCCGAGTTGGAATAATTCAAAATACCTTGTGCGTAGTAATTGGATTGTGGATTAACCAAGTCATAACCAACAAATTCATAATCAATTTCATCTTGGACATCGGAGAATAAAATAAAGGCTGTGACAACACCACCAGTACGAGAAGTCTTCAAAGTAGCACCTACTTTACCGTACCAAAGGTATTTAGTTGAAGAAAGAACGGTACCAGTAGACTGATTTGGCATTTGAAGTAATAAGGAGTCATCATAATAATCAACCCAACCTGTGTAAACCCAATCAGCCTCGGAAGAGTTACCCAAATAAAGACTTTGTAATTCGACTTCAGAAACCTTCTTTTTTGAATCAAAACTTTCAGAGAATGAACTCATTCTTGGCATAGGCATACATGATGATAAGTTGAATGAGTATCTAATATCACAACCACCTAAACAGTAGGCACCAGTACCACAAACCCCAAATTGAGAACAACATGGAGCATCTTCTGGACAACTAGAAGTTGAATTACAAGTGATGGAACTAGCTAACGATACACTAATTAGCGTGAGGAATATAATAAATAAGGATCTCATAATTTATAAGATTTTTGAACAAAGAAAAGATGGATATAGCGAATGGAGATGATAAAGTTATTGAAAGATCTAAATTTCGTCTATGGATTTTATTAATCTAGCAAATATTAAAAAAATATAGCGAAAGGATGAATAAATAAACAATAATAAAAAAAAAACAAGAAAGGGAATCTAAAAAAAAGAAAAGATCTTATTGAAGGAAAACAAATGGGATTTGTTGTTGATGAAGGAATACAATATTTATAATGATATAAAGAAAGAAAATAAAAAGAGAAAAAGAGGATTAAGATTTTTAAAAATGAAATCAGCCTTGGTTAAAAATTTTCTTTCTTCTTCTTCTTCTTCTTCTTCTTCAAGTTTTTGTTTTATTTTATTTTAGTTTTTGTCACATCAACATGCATGGAGATACAGCGGGTTAAAATTGTACAAACTGATCCACACACACCACAGGTTGTTGTCGATCTGGGTCGAGGTAAACTCGTCGAATCAAGCTGAGTCCGTTTCGGTTCGTTTCAATGCTTACTGTCGTCATGTCCCGCCTCAATAGTTGTCTTTTTATATTCGACATTGCTTTCAATAAATTTTCCGTGGTATTCGTATTGGCAGTACTGGTGGCAGTGGTGGTGGTTCTCGTCTTTTTTTCATTACTCCTGTCGCGGTTCGCCTGCGCCCTTAACGGTGGGACGTAATTTTCTATCATTTTAACCCAAATGGGAATAAATCAAAACACCGACAATTAAAGCACAAACGAATAAGTTCCACCATAGACTAAAGAAAGAAGAATGGAATATTTGCATCATCAACTGCTCATTGATGGTTTGAACCGGCCCCCCATTAAATGATCATATGAAACACATAACATGGTTCAGTTACTTCACTTCGAAGGATGATTCCGTTCCCGTCTTGTTCGTTTGGTTAGCCCACGCAAGACAAGACGAAGCAAAATTTTTTATTATTGGAAAAGGAGAGAGAGAGAGATCAACATGCACCAATGGTCTATTTTTAGTAACCCCTTTTATTTTATTAAGCCATAAATAAAGTAGAAAATCTCATGGTGTATAATAATAAAACAAAAACAAAATTCTCCAACTTATGATATCACAATTTAATCATAATACCCATAGATTAATAATTAGATCATTTCTCTATCAGAATGATTTGCAATATCTGTATTTTCTTTCTTTTTTTTGACACTTTTCATTAATGTTTCATTTTTCCTTAAAAAATTGACAGGATTTTGTTTATCAATCTACGAGTTGATGATGAGGAATTAATTCCCCCCTTTTTTTTGCTTACAACTCGAATAATTACATTTTATATAGATGATGATTTGTAATCTTCTTGTATGATAATTGCTTTTACAATGTGTTTTGAAATTCCACGTAAAAAAAAGAAATCAAAATATCGTCAAGTGCACGACCAGTTGCCAATTTCTTTTTTTTATCGAAGTGCGTGTACATGAGACCAAAAGAATTTGTAACTTACTCCGCCGATTTTTAAATCGCGAGATTTTTTTTATTAGAAGTACCATGACCACCTGGTAGCTCTGAAAGGGGGAGCGGGCGGGAATAAGTTACGAAATTGACTATAGAGAACGATCATTCATGATTAACAAACAAACAAACAAATATACCATTTGCACCCAAATACTACAACTAATAAACAATACTAATTTTTTATATTTACTCTACTTATTGGAGAAAAAATTATACATATTAGGATTATAAGTAGATGGATTATCATAAATCAAATTACTCTCATTAGAAGGCTTATTCTGTTGTTGAGGCTGCCACGAAGAATTATTACCTTCTGGCTGTCTTTGTGGGATAATTGGTTGTTGTTGTTGTTGAGAAGAAGAATAATATCCAGAACTGGAATACGATTGTTTTGGTGGCAATTGTGGCGGTGGTCTATCATAGCCATGCTGTTGAGGAATACTACCTTGACTATATTGTTGTGGTGGTGGTGCTGGACGTTGTGGTTGATAATTCACATATTGTGGTTGACTATATCCTCCTGACATTTGTGGTTGTTGCTGTTGCTGTTGCTGTTGATATTGATATTGATATCCACTTGATGTACTACCACCAGTATAATTCGACAGCAAATTGTTACTATCAGTTCTATTCAACATTGGTTGTGGGAATTGTTCTCCAATACTCATATTTCTCATGCCTTTACTTAATTCATCAATGTTACTCTTGATATTCTTACAATGATTCAATAATCCGTTATAAAAAGTCTCACCTTTGGTTAATCCACTATGATACTTATTCCAATTATTATAAAATTCATTAATTCTAATCAGCTCTGTTGCAATTAATTGGCCCTTTGAATTCAGTGTACTTTGTAACTTTTTAATTTCTGGATTTGATGTTAATTTTCCCCATTGGGTTTTCAATTCTTCAAATATGGATTTCTCTTGATTGATTAATTTATCCAACTCTTCAGTAAATGGATTAAATTTCTTCAATTCTTGTGGGAAAATAACAGATTTGATTTCATTACTAGACTTCAATTTCATATTTAGCACCAAAATATCAGAAATATCATCACTATGAATTGCCGTCTTGAGTTTTTCAATTAATTTAGATTTTGCTGTCTTGATGGTATTCAAATCATTCAAAAGATCTTCAATGAGTTTGATTTGTTTATCTTGAGTATCATCCATATCTAAAAGACTCACTTCTGGTTCTTGACTAGTAACTTCAAATAAATTTTTAAATTCAGATGACGATGGACCTTTACCTAAAATTGCAAAATATCTTTCATCAATTAAAGAAAACAATTTGTTATCAGAAGTGGATGCATCATATAAAACCTTTTTCAATTGTACAGCATCGTCCTTGCGATTGTTTTGATCGAAATATGAAATCAATTGATAGATTTCCCGCTTGGAACTTTCAATTCTGGCTTTACGATCTTGGTCTTCTTGATATTTTGATGAGATTTCTTGAACTTTTTTAATAATATCTGGAGATACAACATCATTGTTCTGTCCTTTGAGACTTTCTTTAATGACCACTAAAGCTTTTGGTAATTTTAAATATTCCAAAGCTGACAGAGCTTCTTCGTTTGATACTTCAAAATGATCAATCTCATTACGCAAATATTGGGATTTTTCTTCTGAATAAAAACTTGACAATTCATGAATATTAACTGGAACAACATTAACCAAGAAATTATTATAATTCTTTTCATTTACATCATGAAAAGTTGTATTATCACTCAAGGAAATTACTTTAGTACTATCCATTGGTTTGATTTCTGGAAGTGTAACCAAACTTGGAACAATATCATGATAAATCAAATCATTGTCTTTGTTTAAATCAGTGAGTTTAATAGAAACTGCATCCTTCTGGTATTTCCAATTATCCAACAATTCATAAACATCACCACTTCCTTTGGACACTTGTTTTAATGTAGTACTATGAATATTACTCAATACATCTTTCGATTTGGTCAAATAAGCAATAGCATCACCATATTTTCTTCCTGCTTCTAATTGCAATCCATGGAAATACAATGCTAATGATTTGTAATATTGGTGCTTGAAATAAATTGTTGCAATCCAAGAAGAATCCAATTCTGCAACAACTGAATGAAGATCTTGATCTTCTCTATCCTCTGGTCTTTCCAAGAAATCATCCTCATAATTCTCTCCATCATCTTCAGCATCATCATCGTCGTCGCCATAGCTATAAGCTTGCTTTCTATCCTGATTAATCATATTATAACAATCTTCATATAATATGCTTGTAGATTTACAAAGTTTTGAAATCAAGGAATTCTTCAGTTGATTAGTATCACCAGTAATAACTTTCAAAGTGAAAATTTCTTGGGATTGAGCAATCATTAATTTCCCCAAAAATTTAATAGTTGATTGTGCTAAATCTTCACTTGGAGCATGTAAGAAATTCTCATTAATAAATTGAAATATTCCTGCTGCTTGTTGCAACATCATGACCAGTTCTTTAAATGAATTTTCCCCATCACTACTTTGCAGTTCATTATATTTATAATTAGCAATCTTGCTTAATAATGATCCAATATTATATAAAACATTCGCTTTTTCAAATGGCAATGCATTTTGTTTATGAACCAAACCCGAGAATGAATCATGCCATTCAAATTCCAATTTTTTGGATTTGTTGACATCATGGAATGGAACACGTAAATCTATCAATTCTAATTGACTATAATATGTATAATATAATCTCAATCCAGTACTATCAGCATTAACTCCTCTGATATCTTGACGTAATTTGTTAAAAGAATAAAGATCATCTTTGAATTGAGCTGTATTGCCATAGATCGAAAGTAAATAGTTATTGAGTGGCTTAACCCAATTGACCTCCTCTGTTTTCTTATTTGGAATAACAAGTAAATGTGTCTTCATCGATGGTTTCTATTGTGGCAGTTGATGGTTGGCTAATAGATTGGAATCAAAATTGTTCCCCGTAATTAATAGATTGTTCGCCATTGCTCCCATTTTTGTGTGGACAACAACAAAAACAGAGAAAAACTCGACAGTGGTGGTAATTGAGCACTGATACACGACTTGTAGTATAATTGATGTTGTTGCTAATATCTCATCTGGGGTAGTATAGTCTAATGGTGACAATAATCAGACTAGGTTTACAGATGTCCATCTAATTGATCTAACACCCCATCATGACATGTGTGCTGTTGATGTGGTGCTGGTGTTTCATGAGCATTGGCAGCAATATATTAACAGATCTAGCAACCAGAAATATTTCTCGCATTTTCAAACTCGATCCCGCACAGACAATACTGGATAATTCATTTGATACCAATAGCTATATACAATCATCAATTGAATAACGAATTTCAACAACCCATTCTTCATGAAATGTCCAATTACATGTCTACCTATGCTAAGGTAGTTGAGATATCAAATAACTTAGATAATCTAATTCCCATAGGAACTATAAATGTTTATAATCTTCCTTTTGAAACTTGTGATTTAGGAGGTGGATTGGAAGCACCAGATGGTTGGAAATGGTTAGATTTGAAATTATTACCACCAAATGATGGAAATTATCATCACATTATCACATTACTTGACTTTTTGCAATCTTATGGATTTTTCAAACTCACATATAGAATCATCAAATTCAATGAAGATCCAATGTTTCAAATATGCAAAATTAGATTATATTCAATTCCTAGTGATATTGAAGGTGCTAGATTTTTTAGAGATTGGAGACAAATGTTAAAAGCTAGTTTGAAAATAGATAAAAATTATATTATCAATCTAGATATTTTATTAAAATATGTGGATTTTTCATCTTCTGGTTGGAAATCAAACCTGAAAATGTCTATATCGGAGTTCTTGCATAATCATGATCTGATATTTATTATAGATGCACAAAAATTGGTGAAATTATCAATACCACCCATTGAGGAGTCCAAGTTTTATATTCAACGATGGTGTTCTGGAGGGTCTGTTGGTAGATATTCTATCAGTACAGAGAGTCTTGATAGATCATTCGGACAAAGAGTTAAAGATATCTATAATGAAATTCGATCTCCAAATTTATCAAAATACGTTCATGATGATATTGACATGAAAGAAGTTACCCAGATTTCATCAATTGAATTGAGATTATCGAAATTGGCAATGGATGCTACAAAGGATTCAGTTAAAATACCAGGGGTGAAATCATTAGTATACCCATATCAAGCAAGATCATTGGGAGTAATGTTAGAAAGAGAATCAACTGTACGGAGGAGTTTGGTACCAAATTTTATAAAGCTAAAATCACCTATCAGTATGACAGAATTCTATTTTGATCTATACACCAAGCAGATCTGTACAAAACCAAGTTTAGTTACATTACCAAAAGGTGGAATATTAGCAGAAAATATGGGTCTTGGGAAAACTTTGATTTGTTTAGGCTTAATATGTCTAACTAAATTTGAAATATCAAAAATTCCATTAGATTTGTTACTTTATCATGAAATTGAAATTCAAGACTCCGTGAAATCATTAACTAAACTTTGTCGCGAGAAAGTTGCCCAATCTTCAATACCATGGCAGTACTATAATCTACCTGAATCGTTGAAACAAGATCTTAAAGAGAATCCAGGATATTTTTGTATGCAACATGATATAGATGAATCTTTCAATTCTGCTGTACAACCAAGAAAGAGATCAAATAATAATAAGAATAGTGCAACACTCAGAAAGCTTTACATGTGTAGCACAAGTTTAGTTGTTGTTCCTGATAATTTATTTTCACAATGGAGTGATGAAATAGCCAAGCATGTTGACGAAGGTTATCTTAAAGTGCTATGCCTTGCAAATCATATTAAAAACAAGGACGATACAGATAATGTAACTTCTATTTACTTTTCAAATACTGTTCCTCAAGATATCCCCTTTTTAATAAGTTATGATGTAATATTATTTGCACAGTCTGCTTTATCGAGATCTATAAATGATAAACAATCTCCTATCCAGAATATATATTGGAAGAGATTGATAATAGATGAAGGGCATAGTATGCATTCAAAATCATCCAAAGCGGCACAAATGTGTCGGTTATTATTTGCAGAAAGACGGTGGGCAGTATCAGGAACACCAACGTCTGGATTGACTAAACTTTACATGGAAGAGGATAACAACATTGATATTCATCTAGTTGAGAATGAATTTAATGCTAAAACAGATTTGTCAAAACTAGGTACTATTGTTAGTAATTTCTTGAAAATGGAACCATATTATAGTAATCCTAAACTTTGGTCACAAGAAATCATATTACCGCTCAATAAATCTGTATATGGGTCGGAATTAACATTCAAAAATTTATTAAATTCGATAATGATTAGACATCAACCAAGAGATATTAATGTTAAACTTCCGAGATTTCATCACGAAAAAGTAGTACTACAACCTTCATTCCATGATGCTTTATCGATGAACTTATTTGCGTCTGTGTTGGCAGTCAATGCAGTCACATCGGAGAGAACGGGTGTGGATTATATGTTTCATCCATATAATAGACAGCAATTACGAAGACTATTGTCAAATGTTCAAAGAGCCACCTTCTACTGGACCGGATTTCAACAAGAAGATGTTCAAACATTAATTGATATTTGCGATAAAGCATTAGAAGATGACAAGTATAATGAGACAGATATAGAATTATTGAAAAAATCTAAAAAGGTTGCTCTTACGGCATTAAGAAATCCAAGATGGAAAATGTCACAAATGATTCATGAATTAAACTATTATGTTTCTAATTGTTCAATGTTTACATCTACATATGGAATAGGTACTATTGAATCAAAGGGCGTCGGGATATTTGGAGCACCACAATTATTATCCCTTAAAGAATTTTGGACCAAAAATGAACATTTGACATTTAATAGTGAAACTGAATTCCAAGATAAGTTGGAATTAAATTCAAAGGAATTTTGGGCTAGATATTGGCAAGATGAAGCAAGTAGAAATAAAGAGAAGTTTAGTAAGAAGAAAGTTATTGAAAACCAGGCAACAATTCTCGGAATGATGACAAAATCAGAACCTACAAGGGATGAACCCACAAATAGTGAGCCACTACAAACAATAGTTTCCCCGCCAAAGAAGAAACGTAAAGTAATGTTTGCAGATGCTACAATACCCGAAGAAGAAGAAGAAGAAGATCCATTTCCACATGAAAAAAATTCATTTCAGATGAATGTTGATTCGATAAAGCTTTTAGGAACTTCATCAATCAAATTAACCTACTTGGCAAACAATTTATATGAAAATCAAAAGAATAAGATTAAATCCATAGTATTTTTTGAATTTGAAGATAGTGCCTATTATCTTACTGAATTGTTAGAAATCATTGATGTTAAATATATCTTGTATGCAAACTTTATCAGTCCAATAGAAAGATCAAAAAATCTTAAAGATTTTTCTAATTATGATAATGAAAAAAATGGAGGTATTGTATTAATTATGAATATTGCCCATTCATCGCATGGATTAAATATAATTGCTGCGTCGTGTATATTTTTCATTAATCCAGTTAAGAAAGAATCAATTGAAGCACAAGCTATTAAAAGAGCCCATAGAATAGGTCAAGATAAAGAAGTAACAATTAAAACATTGACCTTAGATCATGTTGATGAGTTGAAAATATTTGGTACTGCTAATACTGATGATAATGAAGAAGTTAATGGGGATGATAAATTATTGGAATTCTTAGACTTGAAACTTGATGATGAAGGAAATGAATTTGCTTCATTTGCTGAACCAATTGTATTGTTTAATTAAAGTTAATGACAAGAGCTACCATGTCGTATAGAGAAATATGAAGAGTCAACAAAAATTGAAGAGCAAAGAAAGAAAGAAAAAAAAAAAATTGAGTTTGGAAATTATTATCACCAGGTTAGAACTCAAACCCCGAGGTTAGATATCAATTCAGCAATAACAGATGCAACCAGATTCAAATATAAATCATAATAACAAAGAAGAAGTCGAAGATGATGATGAGCCAGATGAATGGGATTCAAGAATATTGAAAACGGGATGTTATCAAGAGAATTTGAATTTACAATTATGTCACGCCGATAAAGGAGATTGGAGACAATGTTTGAAAGAAATGCAACTATTTAGAGAATGTTGGGAAAAGAATAAGAACAATGAAAGAACCCAAACTGTCAATAATGATGATAATGATAATGATGCTTGATCAATACTTGGTTATATTCAAACACCAGTGACAATTGGATTTGACGCGTTTGATTGAAAGACGAAAAAAAAAAAAAGAACAAAAAACTTTGTACATTTTTTTAATAAGACTGTAAATAGATAAACAAATGTATAAATGAATGAAAGAATGAATGATCATGAACAAACCAAGAGATATATATAATGAACTATACAAACTACGAAGTGATAATCAACATTCTTCAGATGACAACAATGATGAAGATGATTCAGAATCACAGATTGAAAACATTGAAGATGAATATTATTATTCTAATGATGAAGTAGAAAATCAATTACGAATAGATTTAGAAATATCAGAATTAATGAATAATTCAACAACTTTAAATCAATTTAATAAGAAATATAATGAATTAAAAGATGAAAGTTTACGTAAATTTTATCAAAGAAATCAAGAAATTTTCAATAAATATAGTCAAATTGATGATAGTAAAGAAAGTGATGAAATTGATATATTAACAGGTGAAATAATTACAAATAATGGACATTTAGATCGAATATCTGGTAATGATAATGATAATAATAAGAATATTTGGAGAGTTGATTATAATAGATATTTAAAAGAATCAGAACAAGAACTTGATGATGAAAAATCAATGAAGAAGATAGTTAAGAAATTGGATTTATTTAATGGGAAAGGAAGAAATATGGATGATGGTGATGATGATGATGAGGTGATGAAATTTTCACCAACTAAAGGGAAAGTACCTAGTGGATTGGAAACTGAAGAATCACCTATAAAGAAAAGAAAACTTAATACAATAATTCAACAATCAGTGTCAGACGATGACGAATCAGAAGATGATGATGTTGATGATGATACTGGAGATTATTATTATGAATCAATAATTGTTAATGATAGAGATAAGCCATTCAAATTACTGAAGAAGAAATTAGATTTAAATCTACCTAAATTATCATCAAATAATAAACCAATATTACTACCCAATAATTTACAAAATGATATATCATCATCAACTGAATCAATTGAAGAAATGCAACATCCATTACAAAATAACCAGATTGAATCATCTTCAGAAACTGAAGATTTCCCATCTTTGGAATCATCACCTTATCCAATACACCAGAAGAATTCATTTGATGAAGAATATCAAATCATTGAAGATCCATTGGCCTATCTCCTATATCCCAAAGAAGATGAACAAGATACGTTAAAGATATATCAATGTGCATTTAAAAAGTCATGTAAATATTGTACTGGGAATAAAAAACTATATGAAGATCATTTATTACATTCCCATTCTTTTCAACTATCTAAATTAGGATATCCCATATCAATTTCTACAACTACCACTTCAGAAGAATCAAATATTGATGGAATTGATTTTATAAATTTATTTAATGATTTTCCTAAAAAAATCAACTTACCCAAAGAATCTAAAATATTTTCATGTGATAATGAAATTGGAATAAATGGTTCAAGATGTCAAAAATATTATTTGAATGAAAAATTATTAAATGAACATAAATTAAAACTTGATGATTGTTCAATAAAGAAATTGGTTTTATTTTGTCCTATTTTAGGTTGTGGTTATATGACTGATTGTGGATATAATGATTGGAGAAATCATATGATTGAATCAAATCATGCCTCACTACCCTCATTTACATTAACAAATGTAAAGGATAAAGACGATGATGATAACGAGAGACTAAGAAGAAGAGGAAGGATTGTGGAAAATCGTACAAGACATGTTAATGTTGATGTACCAAAATTTACCAATCTTGAAAAGAAAATTGATTTGAAATTTATTGAATCAGGTAATGAACCTACAATTGATGAATTATTCAAATGATAAAAAATGTAATAATATTATAAAACTATTTACAGACAAGTTAATAAAACAATTATGCAGTTTCTGTTGAAGTTGGAGGAGTAACATCACCATCATCTGATTTAGGTTTTGGTTTACCTTTAAAAGCATCTTCACCTTGAAGATATTTATCAAAAGCATCATTTCTTTCTCTAAAAGGTCTTGGACCACACATTCTAATCATATCTTCTCTTGTTAAAACTTCTTTCTTAAATAATTCCTTAGCTACTTTATCAACTAAATCTAATTTTGAAGTTAATAATTCTTTACAATCTTGATAAGCTTCATCAATTAATCTCTTAACTTCTTTATCAATTAATCTAGCTGTAGTTTCGGAATAATTATGATGAACTTTAATACCATCACTATCACCACCTTGATCATAAACAATTTGTCCCAATGATGGAGACATACCTAATCTAAGAACCATATGTTGAGCCATCTTGGTTACTTTTTTGAAATCATCACTTGCTCCACTTGTTATAGTAGGACGAGTTATTTCTTCTGAAACTCTTCCTCCCAAAGCCATAATCATACGATGCTTAAATTGAATTTCTGATAAAAGATATTGATCACCTGGTAAATATTGTGCATAACCTAAAGCACCTTGAGATCTAGGAATAATAGAAACTTTAACTAAAGGATCAGCATATTCTAAAAACCATCCACAAACTGCATGACCTGCTTCATGATAAGCAACAGTTTTCTTTTCTTCGGGAGTTAATAATTTGGATTTCTTTTCTAACCCAGCAACAACTCTTTCAATGGCATGTTCAAAATGATGAATATCAACCAGTGGAGAATCTTCTCTAGCAGCAATTAATGCACCTTCATTAACACAGTTGGCAATGTCGGCACCAGCAAATCCTGGAGTTAATGCGGATAATCTACCAGCCAATTGATCTAAAGTTTCAGTTTTAAGTTGTTGATATTTAGCAAAATCAATATCTTTTTGTTTAACATCAATATCTTCCAAAGCTTGCAATTTAATTTTACTTAAATGAACTTTAAAAATTTGTTTACGACCTTCAACATCAGGAACATCAATAGAAATATGTCTATCAAATCTACCTGGTCTCAATAAAGCTTTATCCAAAATATCAGGTCTATTGGTACCGGCTAACACGACAACATGATCAGTCGTATCAAAACCATCCATTTCGACTAATAATTGATTCAAAGTATTTTCACGTTCATCATTTCCACCAATTTTACCATTACCTCTTTCTTTACCAATGGCATCAATTTCATCAACAAAAATAATTGATGGGGCCATTTCTCTAGCGGTTTTAAATAAATCACGAACTCTTGAAGCACCAACACCAACAAACATTTCTACAAATTCAGAACCAGAAACAGATAAAAATGGAACACCAGCTTCACCAGCAGTTGCTTTAGCTAATAAAGTTTTACCAGTACCTGGAGGACCAGATAAAATAGCACCTCTTGGGATTTTAGCACCCAATTTTTCATATTTTTGAGGATCTTGTAAAAATTTAACAAATTCCATAATTTCTTCTTTTGATTCATCACATCCTGCAACGTCTTTAAATTTAATTTTAACTTCATTTTCTTGATTAAATAATTTAGCCTTTGATTTACCAATTTTGAATAATCCATTTGGACCACCCATTCCCCCACCACCAGCTTGACCACCTGGCATTCTTCTCATGGTTAAGAAATATAATCCACCAATTAATAAAATAGTTGGTAAAATAGGTAAAACATAACTCATCCATGAACCTTTTTCTTCATAAACAATAGGTAATCTTTCACTAATTGGAATAGATAATCTTTCTTGAACTTTATTCATTTCATCCTCAAAATATTCTAAAGAACCAATAGTAAATAAAACAGTTGGTTTCCCATTACTATTGGTATGACTTAAACTTGACATTGCACCAGGAATTAATTCAGCTTCAACAATATGTTTATTAATAACAGTTAATTTAGTAACTAATCCTTTTTCAATATAATTAGTTATAAAATCTTGCATTGATAATTCATGACTTTCAGCATTATTGGTAGCTTTAGTAAATAAATATAATGTAACAACTGCAGAACCAAATAAAACAATATAATTCCCAATAGTTTTAAAATCAATTTTATAAATTTTTAAATTTTCTTCATCAAGATTTGGATATTTTTTATGTAATTTACGTTTAATTTCTTCTTTTTCTTCCTTATCTTTCTCTTCTTGTGATTTTTCAGGTTTTTTATCTTTATTATCTTTTGTAGATTTGTTGAATAAAAAAGTGGACTGGTTGAATGATAATGGACGAAATGTGGAAAATGTTCGAATAGTTGTTGGTGATATACTTCGACGTGGAAGTATGGCTCTATTTAGAAACCTTATTGAACTAACCCTCAACATGTTTATGATGTGTATGGTGTATTGGTATTGTTGTTGTTGTTAAAGGGAAGAGTGATTAAATGTGGAATACTGTATGGGGTTTGAAATTAAATGGAATGAAATCTGTAATAATCCCCGTTGGTGGGTAATGAGAAATTTTTCTTTCCAGTTTTTTTTTTTTTTATTTTATTTTGCCATTCAACTGGCGGTCGTGTACACGGTGCCAAATTGTTCCAAATCAAAATGTAATATAACCTCCATCACCATTAGCAATGTTATCATTACAGAATCATCTATTAAAACTTAAACTAATAATTAATTATTTAATAAATATATTAAGAAAGAGGAAGAGAATAGAATGGATATATAGAAAACCAAATTGATTAATTAATAAGAAAGAAAAAAAAAATTAAAATAGACTAGAATAGAATAGAATAGAATAGAATTAAAAAAAAAACATCAGATATCTAATACATTAATCATCCTTTTTGAATACTTGATTCCAACAAGTTTCACAAATTTTTAAAAACTTCTTTTTATTATATTCTTCAGAACTTTCATCACCCTCTTCATTTTCATTGTCTTCATCATTACTTTTGGATTTATTCTTGTTGAATATTTTAAAATTAAATACATTGGATCCATTAATGGTTATACTTCCTGATACATCAGTATTTTCTTCGTCTTCAGTTTCATTAATTGTAAGAACTTGAGTAGTTGGTGCTTCATCATGTACTGAACTGCCGAAAAATTCTCGTTGTGCAGATAATGGCTGACTATTAAAAGGTGCAGCTTTATGTAAATCTCCACGAAACACATCAGTCACTGCATTTGCTTTTGGTTTATTCACTTGTTGTGGTTGTGGCTGGGGTTGTCCTTGTGCTTGTGGTAGTTGTTGCTGTTGATGATGCATTGGTGGTTGAACTATCACTTGAGGTTGTTGTGGTTGTGGTTGTGGTTGTTGATGTTGTATTTGGGTTCCTTGTAAAGTAGCTCTTCTTCCAAAATGAGTAGCGGTTGCTGTTAGTGGAATCATTCTAACTCTTGGGTTAACTTGTCTTAATTGACTTCTTGGTAATGGTACTGGCACTGGTTGTAATTGTTGAACTGGGTGATGTTGTAATGAAGGTGAATAATATTGTTGAATTGGTGTGGCAACATAATAATATTGTGGTTGTTGAATTGGAATAAGATTAGGTTGGGATTGTTGTTGTACTTGTGGGACAATTCTTGCGGCTCCAGGTATCATTCTTGGTCTTGGTCTATTTCTAATTGGAGCAGAATGAATAGAAGGACGTAAATTGCCCACATTTGTACTTGACGGAACACCTTCACCAATACTCAACGGTGGTGGAACATTCAGTCTTTTCAATTTCTTTACCCCTGATAATCTATTAAGATCAGAATCATCCGAGGCATAAACTGGTGATTTAGGTGGTAATCTTAAATTCGGTGGTGGCAATTGAGGTTGAGATGGTTGTATCACTGTGGTTGTTGTAGTGGATGTAGATGTAGTACTTGTTGTCGAAGCTTCTTGATTAGTATTGTTTGTTGTGGAACTTGATTGTTCATCAATATCATCCAGATCTTTACTATGTCTAGCAGCAATTAAATTCTTTTGTTGTTGTTGGATTTGTTTCAGGAGTTGAATGGTTGACTTCATAGCTTCATTGATTGAAGGTGGTAATCCAGGACTAACGATTCTTAAAGCAAGATCAGCATTATCATTTGCTCTTAGATTTAAAGATAATGGTCTATGACGTTTTGGAGGAGATGTAGTTGATGTAGAAGCAGGAGCAGACGCAGACGTAGATGCAGATGCAGTTGATCTTGGAGGTGAAGTAGAAGATGAGTTTTTACGTTTCAATGAAGTTGGTTTTTCTGAGGAAGCCGTTGTAGTATTAGTAGTAGTCTTCTCTGGTATTTTAGCTAATTCTGGTGGTGTAATTGAAGGAGATGCCCTTGCAGCAGTTTGAACTTCCACTTTACTCGACATGATTAGTTAATGAATGTGCTGGAATATCACTTGATACTAAATTAATTAACAATAAAAAAAAATAAAAGACTGAATCAAATAGATATAAATCAAAACTTGGAAATTGAAGATCAAAATATGACAGTGGAAACAAAAAAAAAATGAGGGCAAAGGGGGTAATAATTAAATTAAGATTGTCGGGTTTTTTTGATACTGTTTTATATAAAATTTGCTTTTCTTTTTTTTATTAAATAATCCCACCTTGTTACCTGTAATGTATCTGTTTTTTTGGAGGCAGATAAATGAATGAATGAATGAGTTTGTAATATTGAATTGTATTAATTGAAAATGTTGAAGTAAAACGTAAAATTTTTTTTTTTCTGTCTGTTTTTGGTTTTTGAATTGTCACAAAATAAAAAGGGGAAATCAAACGAGTAAAAATAAATAAACAAATAAATAAATTCGTGGTGTTTGATTGTGTACAATTCTTAACAAATATTAATGAAATACGTGTAAGAAAGAAAAAATGCTTCTAGTACGTCTTGTGGTTATCAGAAAATGTTTGAAATTTGTAGCAAATGGGATTTATAATTCAATTTATATTCTCCAGATGGTAAATGAACAAGTAGACAATAAAATAACAGCAGCTAAAACAAAACAAAAACTAAAACAAAAAAATGAAAATTGGGCAATAAACACCGTTAAAATTCCTTTATTTGATTATACTCTTTTGTGATAAATGTTATTATTGAGTTGTCTGTAGTTGGAAGTTTCTCTATTGATTTGAGGACTTGTTGTTTTGTTTTGCTTTTGTTTGTTTGATTGATTGATTGATTTCAGTTAGAAATTTTATGCTGGGTTCAAAAATAAATTTCTGTGAACCTTTCTGGAAACAAAACCAAAATATCTAAATGTAACTGCGGCTAAATTGTTGAGATTGGCCCTTTTAGAAAACACGAGTTGTTTAGACGTGTAATGAAAGAAAGAAAGAAAAAAGACACACACAAATGGCAGTGGTTGGATCAAGCGTCTATTGGTTAATACAAGCGAAATAGATGGTTGTCAAAAAAGAAAGTGTTGTAAGAAATGTGTTTGGTGATGTGGTTGTCAAATATTTATTGTTGCAGGTGGGTTGTAAGAAAAAAGAAGAAAAAACCCAAAGAAAAAAAAATTTTTGCTTCTTTTTTGAATTTGTTTCAGAATTCTTTATTTAGTAATAATTAAACAATTAAATATGAAACCCTTTAAAATAATACAACTATAATTCGTTGGATTGAATCCCGTTGGTTGTGTTTTAATTTAATATATAAAAAAAATCTTTTGATGACAGACAATAATAACAAGACGAGTTATTTTATTTGATATTTATATTGAGTGATTAACTGGGGTTGGTTAGGAGAGAATTTTAACCAGAAGAATGGATTTAGCCTTGGTTTGGCTTTAGGATTGGGATTTGGGATTGACTTTGGTTCGGATTTGGGATTTGGGATTGTTTAAAAATCAAAAATTCTCTCTTTTATTGTTGTACTGTAGATCCTTTTTCCTGTATTGGTTAGTTTCTTTGTCTTTCATTTCATTTCATTCATTCCCACTATCATTCATACATTCATTAAAAAACTTTGTTTTCGTTTAGTCGTGTAATTTTTATTTTTCTTTTGCTGTCTGGTTGCAATTTTAATTCACCAACAGATGATGACTCTGATTCATTTTTTTACAACCAATTGGCAACATCATTGGTGTTAAACTAACATCATCATCATCAACAACAATGATGAAACATAAATGAATGTATTTCAGACATGTTCATATTCACCTCCATTCCCTTCCGTCATTGGCTTCAAAATTCTCTTTCTATTTTATTTGTCGTTTCTTTTCTATTATATTCATTTTGTTTCTAAACAGAATGTTGAAACTAATTTAAAATTCTTTCAAATTTTTGAAATACAAGAAGGAAAACCAATTTAGACAAAGCCACAAAGTAAGAATCAACCTCCAAATTGAAATCTGGGTGTGTATATGTATGTTAGACCGACGGCATCATTACTTACTTGCTTAAACTCACAAAGAAGAGTATATGCACAATGAATAATCAACCCATTTTGCTAGTACTACTACTGTAGTTGTTATTGTACACATTATTCTATCCCAATTACACAGAGTTTATATGCATTCAATTTATAAATAAACTCGCCTCAATTATGTATCAAGAATTTTCATCGGATTTATATCCGATAAGAAAATATGGATTTCATTTGAAATTTTCAACAACAAGAAGAAGATCATCATCATCATCATCATCATGAAAAAATAGACATTCTTAGTTAGATGATCATTTTTAAAACAATAAAGATTAGTTTAGTTGTTGTAAATCATTGGTTGAACAATTATAGGATAATGAACAATAACCAAGATCTTCTTTCACTACTACCCCATACTGTTGTATAATCAACTATGATCAATAATGATAATAATAATAATAGTATATTGTTATTTATTTTATATATATATAATGTACAATCAAACAATCAAACAAAAAAAAGAAACACAATCACAATTTCAATTTCAATGATCGGATATATGACTTCTTCCTTTCTTTAGTTAACCTAAGCAGTGTATTTTTCCCAACCTTTTTGTCTCTTAAAGGCATTAAGGGTATAATATTTGGTAGTACAAGAGTAACCTCTCCAGGTGAAATCTTTGTTTGGATCACAGTTACAGTTTCTAGCAAGTCTGACATCTTTGTCAACTGGACAGTTAGTGAAAGGAACGTGGTAATAACCAACATCTTCAAAGAAATGAACTTGATCTCTTGGTAAGAACAAAGCAGCAGCAATAGAATGGACTGGAGCATCACCCCATCTTTCATAAAAGAACCCACCAGCTTTATCCAAATGTTCGAAATATTTTCTATAAGCATCACTTCTCCAGAAAGCCAAAGAACCAATTTCAAAATTGGACCAGAAATGACAACCATTGTAAGTTTCACCTTTATCGTCACTAACCCATTCCATCAAGTTGTTTTCAGCCAAATATTGTGGGTTTTTATCAATAAATTCTTTAGTGGTTTTCCACAAAGTTGGAATAGTTTCTTTATATTCTGGTAAAGAAATAGTGAAACCATAAGCCTTGTTGTTATCTTTCATCCATTTGAAAACATCATAATCAATATCACAGAACAATTTAATATCAGGTTCAACTCTCCAGTAGTAATCATAATCATTCAACAATTCTTGTCTCCAGAAGAAACCACTTTCGAATCTACACATATGTCTGTAACTTTCAGAATGACCATAAATAATCTTCTTTTCTCTCATTTGTTCACGAACCAAGGCAGCCTTTTCTTGATCAATCCATTCAGGATAAGACCAATGTTCTTTTGGAATCTTACCAAATTTAGCAGTACCAGAAACCAAACCACTGACGGTTTCTTTGAAATTGTCATCAAAATCAGCATCATTCAAGAAAACCCAATCATAATGGAACTTCTTGTTGAATCTATCTTCAACGTGTCTAATTGATTCAGCTAAAGAATATAAATCAGAGTTTCTAGCCAATGTAACAAAAGTAGCTTTAATCTTATCTTTGGTAGTGTAATCTTCTGGAATATCCTTTTGTGGGATAGCTTCAGGTTGTTGACCTTCAACTTGTCTGTATTTTTGTAAAGGACCTCTAGCTTTACCAGTTGGAACATCAACACCCTTGTTAGCAGCGGCTGCTGGTTGCTTAACTTGGGCTACTGGAGCGGAATCTGCTGATGATGAACCAGAAGATTGATAACTTGGTGGTTGGAAGGATGAACCTCTAGTCAAGATATAACCACAACCAATTAATACAAGTGCAAAAATCCCAAATCTAATGAGACGGGCATTAGATCTAGTAGAAGCCATGATTTTAAATAAACTTAATTTAAAATTATGAAGTTATTACTAGAAGGAAAGAGGAGGAAAAGTAAAAGTAAAAGTAAAAGCAAAAAAAAAATAAAAAAATGTGAAAATTTATTTGTGGTTGTTGATAATGAACAATTTTTCTCTCTTTTCTTTCCTTTTCCTTATTACGTGTTAAACAAATATGTGGGTGTGTACTTTGGCTAAATTTCTAGAAATAAAAGGCGCGCGTTGTAAATTATTTTTTTTTTCTTAGTCGTGCAGAAAAGTTTCTTTTTTCATTGTCTTACTATGGTTCTTACAGTTTGTGTAACGTGTTGTCGTGTACGGTGTTCAACTTTACCAGGCTAAATCTCATCATCATCATCTTCTTCTTCATCTTCAACAGAATCTCCCATTTATTAAATTACCGTTTAAGGTTAATATTTTTGCAAATGTACTTACAGAACAGGAATGAATACTTACATTACATTACATGAATAAAACCATTATTATAATTGACTTATTCATATTGGTTCTTTTTTTTTTTGTCATACGCGTATAGCCATACACGTGTAAGTTGAAAGAAGTGAACTATTTATACGATGACCATGATCTTTTATAAAGAGACAACTGATACCTCTCTCTTCCTCCGCCATGGATCTGTGATATCTTAGAGCCGATATTTGCATGTTCGATATAAGACTATTGCTCTTTTTTTTTTTAGTTCATGTCCCACAAAGATATCGTACTTTCTAGTATGCAATGAAGAAAAGGAAAGTTTTAAACTAGTAAATGAATTTCATATATATTCCAAGAGAAATTATACAAGAATATGGTTCTGTTCTATAAATATCCCTTAATAATTATGTGAGATCCCTTTATTGGTTTGTAGTTATAATACTCCCCCCCTTCGTGGTTTCTTCCATTTCTTATATGCAGTAATCTGTTTGTGAATCTTTAAGTGTAATTGCACCACATATTAAGCGGCTTTTTTCTTCTTGTTCCCACGACCATATTTAACGATATCTCCATTATCATCAACTTATAACCAAGTTATCTTTTACAAAAAGAAGGGTCAAGGAATCAAATCATAGTAAGAAAAATTCCTTTTTCTTCTTGTTGTTGTTGTAATATTGCATGTCAGGTATATGTATAATCTATTATTACTGATAAGGATTAAATTAAATACTCTCTCCCTGAAATTACAAAGACTTTGTTCTTTATTTCATGAATTGTTATACACGTGATGCAACATTTTTGTAAATTGAACAATTAAGGTTTATATTAGTAAAGTTGTACATGCATCAAACACCAATCTAGAATTTGATCAAAGAAAACCCGAAAATATACAACAATGTTTCTTATCAATGTCTGTAACCTCTAGAGTGTTATAATCAAACGATTAATGAATTTGAAAAGTTAATTCAATCCGAGAACAAACCAAACTCGAGCCACATCGAACATTAATAACAATAGTCAAAAACGTAGACAAAGTTTAAGAGTAGTTTTCTTGTTGTTGTTGTTCTTCTTCTTCTTCTTCTCCACATTATTGTTTTAGAATTCTCAATTGACCTTCCTTCCTTTTTGCAATTATAAATTTATAATTCCACTAAGAAAAGAAGCCCTCGCCGTAGAATTGGGCCCAACGTCGTGGGAGATTAAGTCCCACGACCAAACTGAGAAAAAAAAAGGGGGGAGGATAAGACAACCGGAAAACGGAGAACGGAGAATTTCCGACAATTGTTCCATAAGTTATAAAGTCGATACTCCCCCACTTTTCACCATACCAACAAACAATTAACATAAAAAAAAAGACTATATAAACCCTGGATTAATTCCACTTCCTAATTTCTATCTTGTCTCAATTGAACTAACCAATTAACCAACCAACTAACGATGGCTTCAATTGATATTGATAAGTTAATCAATGAATTAACATTGGATGAAAAAATCAGTTTATTAGCAGGTAAAGATTTTTGGCATACTTTCCCAATACCTTCAAAATCTATTCCAAGTTTAAGATTTTCAGATGGTCCTAATGGTATTAGAGGTACAAAATTTTTTGATTCTGTACCATCTGGATGTTTCCCATGTGGAACTGGATTATCATCAACATTTGATAAAGATTTATTAATTAAAGCAGGTGAATTAATGGCAATTGAAGCTAAACATAAAGGAAGTCATGTTATTTTAGGACCAACTATGAATATTCAAAGAGGTCCTTTAGGTGGTAGAGGTTTTGAATCTTTTAGTGAAGATCCTTATTTAACTGGTAAATCAGCAAGTTTTATTGTTCAAGGTATTGAATCATTAGGTATTGGATCAACTCCAAAACATTTTATTTGTAATGATTTAGAAAATGAAAGAAATTCAAGTGATTCAATTTTAACTCCTAGAGCATTTAGAGAAATTTATTTGGAACCTTTTAGAATTTTATTTAAAGATATAAGTCCTTCTTGTTTAATGACTTCTTATAATAAAGTAAATGGTGTTCATATGTCTCAAAATAAAGAAATTTTAGAAGGAATTGTTAGAAATGAATGGGGATGGAAAGATGGTTTAATTATGAGTGATTGGTTTGGTACTTTTACCAGTAAAGAAGCCTTGGAAGCAGGTCTAGATTTAGAAATGCCAGGTCCTGCTGTATTTAGAAGAAATGATGAAATTGGTCATATGATTAAAACTAAAGAATTGAATATTAAAGTATTGAATGAAAGAGTTCGAAATGTTTTAACTTTAATTAAAAAATTAAGTGAAAGTTCAGGTGTTCCTGAAAATGCTCCTGAAGATACTGATAATAATACTCCAGAAACTAGAAAATTATTACGTAAATTAGCGCAAGATTCAATTGTATTGTTGAAAAATGAAGATAATTTATTACCTTTGCAAAAAGATGATTCAATTGCTGTTATTGGACCAAATGCTAAAGCTGCAGTTTATTGCGGTGGTGGTTCAGCCTCATTACGTGCTTATTATACAACTAATCCATTTGATTCAATATGTGAAAAATTATCTTCAACTCCAAAATATACCGTTGGTTGTCATAATCATAAATTTTTACCAGGATTGGGTGAACAAGTTATTAATCCAAGAACCGGTAAAAAAGGTTATTCAATGAAGTTTTATAAAGAACCTAAAGGAACTGATAATAGAACACTTATTGATGATCATGATCTTGATTTGAGTAATTTTCATTTAGTTGATTATTATAATGATAAAGCAAAAGATGGTTTATATTATATTGATTTTGAATGTGAATTTACTCCTGATGAAACTGCTGAATATTTATTTGGATTGACTGTTGTTGGAACTGCACAGTTATTTATTGATGGTAAACTTGTAGTTGATAATAAAACTAAACAAACTAAAGGTGAATCATTTTTCAATTGTGGTACTATTGAAGAACAAGGATCTATGAAATTAATCAAGGATAAAACTTATAAAATTACTATTGAATTTGGTTCAGCTCCAACTTATACATTAGGTAATAAAGGTGCAGAATATTTTGGAGGTGGTATTAATCTTGGTATGATTAAAGTTATTGATGCTCAAAAAGAACTTGAACATGCTATAGAATTGGCTAAATCAGTTGATAAGGTTGTATTATGTGTTGGATTAAATGGTGAATGGGAAGCTGAATCATATGATCGTGAACATATGAAATTAGAAGGATTACAAGAAGAATTAATCACTAGTATAATTAAAGCAAATCCAAATACAATTATTGTTAATCAATCAGGTACACCAGTTGAATTCCCACAATTGGAAAATTATAAAAGTTTGATTCATTGTTGGTATGGGGGTAATGAAGCTGGTAATGCTATAGCTGATGTTTTATTTGGTGATGTCAATCCAAATGGGAAATTATCTTTAACTTTCCCAATTAGAGGTATTGATAATCCAACATATTTGAATTTTAAAACTGAAAGAGGTAGAGTATTGTATGGGGAAGATATATTTGTTGGTTATAGATATTATGAAAAGTTACAAAGAAAAGTTGCTTTCCCATTTGGTTTTGGTTTAAGTTATACTAAATTTGAAATGAAAAATTTACAAGTCGATGTTGTTGATAATGGTGACAATGTCAAGGTATCTGTTGAAGTGGCTAACATTGGTGATGTTGCTGGTTCAGAAGTTGTTCAAGTTTATGTTAGTAAATTAGAAACTGATGTCATTAGACCAGTTAAAGAATTGAAAGGTTTTGATAAAGTTGAATTAACACCAGGAGAATCCAAAACAGTTGAAATTGTTTTACCTATTAAATATTCAGTTGCTTTCTTTGATGAATATGCTGAAGAATGGTCTGTTCAATCAGGTGAATATCAAATCCTTGTTGGTAATTCAAGTGATAATACACCATTGATTGGTTCATTCAAAGTTGACAAGGATTACTTCTGGACTGGTTTGTAGTAGTAGTAATAATAATAATATACAAATGTTTGTTATTTCTTTCTATAATCAAAAAATAAAACTATACAAAATATTGTTTGATGGAGGATGTCTATTGATAATCAACCCATTCTTTAGGTTTTTCTAAACCCATTTTTTCATAATATTTCTTACCACAAGAATAACCTCTGAAAGTGAAATCTTTATCAGGATTACAATGACATTTATGGTCATATCTGAATTGAGAATTTAAAGGACATTGAGTATAAACACCATGTCTATAACCAACATCTTCAAAATAATGGATTTTATCTTTAGGTAAGAATAAACTAGCAGCAATGGAATGAATTGGAGCATCACCCCAACGTTCATAAAAGAAACCACCAGTTTTATCTAAATATTCAAAATATTTAGTATAAGCTTCACCTCTCCAAAAATTCAAATTAGCAATTTCGAAATTTGACCAGAAATGACATAAATTATAAGTTTCACCATTATCATCACTGATAAAATCCATGAAATTATCTTTAGCAATATATTGAGGATTTTCTTTAATGAATTTTTTAGTATGATCCCATAAAGTTTCAATAGTTTTTCTAAATTCATGAATTGAAATAGTGAAACCATAAACTTTATTATTATCTTCCATGTATTTGAATAAATCATAATCTAAATCACAATGAATATCAATACCTGGTTCAACTCTCCAATACCAATCATATTCATCTAATAATTCATTTCTCCAAAAGAATCCACTTTCAAATCGACACATATGTCTATAACTTTCAGAATCACCATAAATAATTTTAGCTAATTTCATATTCTTTCTAGTTTCTTCAGCTTTTTTCAAATCAATAAAATCAGGATATGACCAATGTTCAGTTGGAATCTTACCATATTTTGTTTTACCAGAAACTATAGAACTTGTTAAATCTTTAAATTCTTGAGTAAATTCTTTATCATTTAAGAAAACCCAATCATAATTGAATTTTCTATTAAATCTATCTTCAACTGTACGAATAGATTTAATTAAATCGTACAATTCTTCATTTCTTGCTAATGTAACAAATGTAGCTTTTATTCTTTTTGGTTTTTCTTCAGGAGTTGATTCCTTTGGTTTAACGGCCTTGGATGTTGATTCTTGTTCAACTTCAGCTTTGACTTCTTCATTTTTTTGATCTTTTTGTTCAGGTTCAGTTTTCAATTCTTCTGGTACTTTAACATTTTCAACTTGTGGTGGCTGAGCTTGTGATGGTTGCTGTTGCTGTTGTTGTTGTTGTTGAGTAGGAAGTGATGAAGTAATAGTAGTACTATGATGAGTTAATACATAAATAGTGACAACAGTCAATAATACAGCCAAATATTTAAGATATGGCAGTCTTGAACTAAGCATCATCTTTGATTATAAATTATATGTTGTCCTTGTCCTTGTCCTTGTCCTTGTCGTTGATGATGGTGAGAAAGATAAGATCTAATGTTGTGGTTGGAATAAGATTTTAAAGTTTTAAGATTTCCACCTCTGTTTCCAATTAGTTGAAATAATAAATACAAAAATGTGTTGATAATCCAGATCTTCTTCCTTTACTTCACCAGTATTTTTTTTATCCCAACAAATGATAGTTGTTGATACTTGATAATGATGTTGGTGTTCTTTTTGCTATTTTTATATAATTTCACAATTTTCTTCCAAAAATTGAAAAAAAAAAAAAAAAAGAAAAAAGAAATTCACCCTTTTGTGTGATTATGTAAGCACGACTAACTAAGTATCTTTTTTTTTTTGACTAGACCACCGGAATTTCTTTTCTTGTTTTCACTGAAATGAGCTTGCTGTGCTATCAATTGAGTGGTGAACACCTTGTAACGGAATATGGTCGACGTTGTTGGTTGTTTGATTCAATTGGTTTCATTGGTTATCTCTCTCTCTGTGAGTGTTTCATTGGTGGTATGTGATGGGCTTAGTAGGCGTGCGGATGGTGGTAGTGGTGGTGGTGGTGGGCGTGTCCGTGTTTACAAAACTGATTTTGTGGGTAATTGTGCATTTGTACACTACTACGGAAATATTTATTATTTTACAATTATACAAAACCCACCTTGGGGAAGATAGAGAGAGGAATAAAAGAATAGAATAGACTACAGCGTACACAATGAACAATAATGATGATTATTATTATAATTATTACTATTGTATGGAGTGTTGGTGGAGAAAATTATAATACAATCATATCTTGAGAGGGAAACTGTTCATCGTATCGCATGTGTGTAGAGAAAGTGTCATATCCCTTTCCACCTGGTTGAAACTTGAAGCAAGGGAGAAAATCACGGAAGAAAAACCGGCATTCGGTGAACAGTAGGAGAGAGGGAGAGAGGAAGAGGAAGAATAACAATTTATAATACTATAAAAAGGGCATAATTCCTTTCGGTGAAAGAACCTTCTTTTGCAAATTACAAACGTTCAAAGAATGTACAAAACCTGAAATAGTTCACAAAAAATTTTTTCAAGTCTCCCAATGTTAGAAATAAGCGCTGACGATGATGATAATGATGGTACACAAGAAAGTTGAGCTGAATTGAAAAGTTGATACGTGGTAACTTCTTCTTCTACGTCTTGTTGTTCTTCTCCGTGAAAAAATAAAAGAAAAAGAAAATACTCCCCTATGTAATATTGCCTAAGTTTCATCCCTTGCTTACGTTTAATAATAGAAACAATGAAAAGTTATCTCATAACCAAAGGAGTGAACAACTTCACTGAACATTGAACTCCTCCTATAACTAATGTGTTTCAGTACTGGTGAAAGATAGTATCATCATATCGCTCTTCTTTTGATATTCACCACTCGTATCTGAACAAACAGAATTCAATTACGTCGTTGTTCATCGTGTTAGTGTAATTATCTACATATTGTGTAATTATGTAATATCACCTGACTAATTATTTCAACTTCGTTTCCAATCGCCAGCAACTACAAATTTGAGATAAAGGATAATTTCATTTGTAATTCTTCCGATAAAATTCTGTTATGAAACAAGTTGCGGATGTTTTGATTAGCGACGAACCCTTTTCTGTAATCAATCAATCAATCGATGCACTGTTCATGTAAGGCGATATGATTGATTAATTAACTAATTAAAGGGTGTCGAAACGAAACAGGCAAACGTGAATTAAAATAAAATTAAAAAAATTTCATGTACAATTACACCGGACTCATGCATGGCCGCCACCACCACGACGCCATGAATCATAGGCCGAGAAACCAACAAAACTTGACCTGGATACATCGCCAACATCAAATTGATATCTAGTAGTGGTTGATAAACTTCATATTGTTGTTGTTTATACTAAAATGAACATCTCCACAATCACCAAGATTGAGTTTTTTGTAAGATGATCTTAATTTTCTAAATTTGTACTAAATTTGTACCAAATTATCACTAAAAACTCAGCTACAAAACAACTAATCGTACGAGTAATGAACAAAAAAAAATTTTAGTCAAATGATTAATGGACGATTTTCAAACGAACAAATTACTTATTAGTCTTGAAGTAGGAATAAGTATAGAGGATTCTACAGAATTAACAACCAGTTTATGGGATTAATAAATAACAATAAATAAAACATATATTAACACAATTGCTAAATCATATGATTATCGTTAGTAGAATACATTGGGTTGGTAAAAACACCAAACCCAATACAGTTGTTAGAACCTTACAACAAATCATATGGCAGCCCCGCCAGAAATATACAAAAGAAATAAAGTGTGTGTTTACTTATTGACTAAATTCATATATTTTGTTGGGGACGAGTCATAGATCGTTTGAAGTGGACTGGCAATTAGACTTAGAAACTCCAATTGATTTCATGTCGGACACTTTTCAACATAAAAAAAATATATAAAAAACTGTAGGGAAAAATCCATCTCCTTAAATAGTTGGGGGATCTGGACAATAACTATAGTGTAAAAAAAAAGGACACACTGTCCGGTTCTATTCTACTCATGCTTTGTGTTAAGTAATATCATGAGATGATCTAACGTCTTCTATTTCACACAAAAGAGTAAGTCACGTGTTGACCATTTAGGTGTATTAGTAAAGCGGAATTTGCAAACTAATTGGGATTTTTATCCCGTGGCCGAATTGGATTTGACTTTTGCATTCGTGTGAAAGTCGCCGGTTCGGAACTTGTCAAATTTAAAATTACAGAGAAAATTAGCATTTCCCCTGCATAAGGACGGAACGCTTTACAAAGAGATTTACAACATTTTTTTTTTTGCCTTACCTTGCTTTAGCCATTACAGATGATAGGATAATATTATCCATTATTGGCTCATGGTTAATTGTAGAGTCATGTAGTACGGTCATTGCTGGATATTGATGGTTATGATAAGTGATTTTGATTATCGGCGGAAGTAACGCGATAGAAAAAAAAAATAAATTATAAACACACAAAGAAAAAAAAAACAAAAATTTATACAAACTGACGATATCTACCATCAATAAACAAGCCACCATATGGGCATTCACAATTAGTTATGTTATCGTTTAAAGAGGATAACGATGATATACCACCCAAATCACATTCTACATTTATACAAGACGAAGAAGACAATGATAACCAACAGGAGGATGTGAGCCAATTACATGCATTTGAGGAATCACAAATCAGAAAGATAATCTCAGATAGATATAATAATGATCCAATAAATCTAATCAGACAATTACTGAAAGATTTGCAAAATAAACAAAATGAATTGCTACGGCTTAAGGAAGAGATAGGAGATGAGTCAGATGATGATGATGATGAATTTATATTGGATAATGAATTAGAATCAATTAAGAATTGGGATAATGATAATAATGAAAATACTACTAATACCAAAGAAGATAGTTTTGAAAATTATTCAATTATTGAGAATTCACAAGAATTACCACTTGAATTACAAAGTATTAAAAGGAAGAAATCAAAATTAATAATTTTACCAATTTATAATCATCAAGATTTAGAAATTGATAAATATGGATTCATTAAAAAAATAAGAAAACCTTCAACTAGTAGGATACTGTCAGAGAACAAATCAAGAAATAAGAATAATAGATGTCATGATAACGACGATTCATCTAGTGAATCTATTGGGATATTAATTAATGAAAATAATGAATCTAGATTAATTAGTCAATTAAAACAAATATCTCAAATTCATGATGATGCAAATTTATATTTTGATAAGAAATGGGATATTTTAATTAAGGATATCAAGTACTATTTTATGTTTGATAATAATACTAGTAGGAATAAACAAGATATACCAAGTTTAGGTATTAGAGGAGTTAATTTAAATCATTATTATTTCCCATTTGTAAATTTAATTAATCAATTTGGTATTCCTTTAAGATATAGATATTTATGGTTAGATTTATCAGGATCTAATGATATTCGAATTAATGGAGAATATCAAGAATTAGTAACCATTGATAAAACAACAATTACTCCTAAAATCAAAAAATTCATTGAAGAAATTGAATTAGATTTACATCGCACATTACCTTCAAATTATTATTTTAATAACATATTTGAATTCAAACCAGGTGTTTATTTTTATAAACTTCAAAGGATATTGTATGCTTTTGTTAAGAAATTCCCCAATATTGGATATGTTCAAGGAATGAATAAAATCATTGGTACTTTATTATTAGGTATAACTGATGGAGATGAAGAAGATGTATTTTGGTTATTTATTTCATTAATTGAAGAAATATTACCAAAATATAATGAATCAACTAGTTTTTTCAATTCAATATCTCAAATTCATCAAGAAAATGTTAAATTGAAAGATTTATTACTGTTGATAATACCTGATTTATATAAGCATTTTATTAAACTTGATGTTGAAATTGAATTAATTACAATGAATTGGTGGTTAACTTTATTTATTGATTTAAAATTAATTAATTTAGATGATTGGTTTAAAATTTTCGATAATTTATTAATTGGTGATCAATTTTTATTCTTACCTTGTTTTACTTTATCTATTTTGAAAACTTTAGAATCTAGTTTATTGAAATTGCAAAGTAATGATGAAATTTATAAATTTTTAAATATGAATAATTATCAAGATAATAATAATCATCATGTTGATCATCATGATGATATTAATATTGGGTTTGGAATTCAATATAATTTGAAATTTCATGAATTGATGAAACATTATTTAAATTATTCAAGAAGGAAAGAAATATCTGATGTCTTTTTGAACCCTGTCACATGATCTAATCACATGATATGTTATATCATGATATGAAATGAATATGCCCAGAGTTAGCCCTAGTTTTATTTATATATATATTTATATAATTGTATTTACATGGTATACAAATAGTAACTATAACTATAACTATAATAATGAAAATAATAATAATAAAAAAAAACTTTGAAAATGAATAAATAATCAGAAATTCAAGTAAGAAAAAAAAAAATAATAATAAATAATTATCAAATAAATAAACGTAAATTGAAATTCAATATTCACTCACATACAATTCCAATATTAAAATACTTCACTTATAACATCAGATGCTTCTCTATAAGTTTTCAATAATTCCAAACATTTTTCACGTTCAGCTTGAATACCTTCATCTTCTTTTAATAAATCTTCAAATAAATTCTCATTATATAATTTAACAACTAATCTATTTTGAATATGTTGTTTAACATGATTAACCAATAAACACATGATTGCTTTTGGTACTTGATCTTGAATAGTTTCTCTAACAATACTAAAATATGAAATAATTAATCTTCTAATTAATTCACATTCCATTTGTTCTCTTTCACTTAATTCATGTATAGTTTCATCACTTTCAAATGATGATTCATTAGATTCAGATAATGACATTTTATTATTAAAATCATTAACAATAACATGTGATGACACATTTATATTTGGTGTTGCTCCTCCATTAATATAATTAGTATTGAATTGTAAAGATGATGATTCTTGTGGTGGTGGGAATTTAAATGGTGTTGGATTTAATTGTGCTTGTGTTTGTAAATGTTGATGAACAACATTTGGATCTTTACCAAGGAAATAATTCAAATATGATTCTTGATGATTAAGTTGCTGTTGTTGTTGTTGTTGTTGATGGTGTGAGTTTGAAGATTCAGATTTGACTGAATGAGAAACATTACGTTTATGACTATTTGGAAGTTCTTCATCAATTGATTTAATATCGGCTTCAAGATCTTGTATTTTACCTTCCTCTTCTTCATCTTCTCCTTCTCCTTCTTCCTCTACACCTTTTTCTAATATTCTCTTTGATGCTAATCTTAAACGACTATTCAGTTCCATTTGTTTTTGTTTTTCACGTTCAGCAACAACAATGCTCATTGCTTTAGCAGCACCAACAAAATTTGGATGATTGGTGTTGATATAAGCTTTATTAATTTCAATTAATGATTCAACATACTTAATAGTTGGACCCAATCTTTCTCTTAATAAATCACTAACAACTTCAATCAATTTACTTTGTAATCTAGGATATCTATTCATTTCAGTTGAAATATCTGATGAGCAAACATTATGAACAATCTTCATCAATTCTTCATAAACTAATTCAACACATCTATGGGAAGGGTCTTCTAATAATTTAATTTGGGGTTTAACTAAAATATCAAAGGCCAATTCTGGAACAAATAATGAAGGTCTAGGTCCAGTTGAATTTCTAATTGCTGTTCTAATATCATTAATTGATAAATTATGGGTTGGATTAATTGACGCCAATTGTGATCCAAATATTTCATTATAAATATAATAAATTCTTGCCCCTCCACACAATTCTTTGGTGGCAATTTCATTAACTGTTGAACCTTCAATAGAACCAACAAATGAATTGGCAAATTTGGTCATTAATGCAAGTACAGTAGCTCCATGTGATTCTTTTGAATTGCCGAAATCTGGAATATCTCCATAAGATGCCAATTCCTGTTCAGTTTGTCCAATCAATGTATTTAATTTTGCTTTAATATCTGGTAATCTATCTCTAATATGATTCATTAAAATTTTATTTAAAGTTTGGGCCAAGTATTTAGTACCACATTTACTAGCAATAATTCTATAAGCAGGATGATTGATGAAAAATTGTTGTTCTGCCCATAATGATTCTTCTAATGACTTATTTTCAGAAATATCTTGTTGTGAACGATTAACAATACCAATAAATCCCAATTTCAATGGATAGACATTACCTTTTAAAATATCTAAAGCATTTGTACCTTGGTCCATTAAATCAATTTTAGTTAAAACACCAATAGTACGTTTACCAGTAGGATCAACCTGTCTTGCTAATTTAAGTGATTCAGAGTTAACCAAATCAACATTTGCTGGCGAAACAGCTAAAATTATACAATTTTGTTTTGAAATATATTCCAAAATCAAGTTTCTAGTTTGTCTTTCAATATCAGTTGGTTGATCTCCAATAGGAATTTTGGTTAAACCTGGCAAATCAACTAAAGTTAAATTTAAAACATTTGGACTGTAAATTTTAAGATTTATAGGTAATCTACTAATACCTTTATTTTGTCCAGCAATTCTAGCAGTTTCTGATTCAATTTCTCTTCTAATATCATGGAAATCATAAAATCTTTTATTTGGAATATGTAAAAATTCACCCCATTCAGCAGGTGGTTTCTTGTTTTTGGTATTACTACCGCCATTCATTTTTCTTAAATGGTCTTCTAAATTAATTTCCTCCAGAGAATCAGAATACGATTGATCTTCTTGTGCAGGTGGTTTTGGTGGGACTTTGGTAACAATGGGATCATTTTCGTTAACGTTGATTAATTGTAAAACTAAAGGTCTTCTAGTAACAATCCCAGTACCTCTTGGTAAGAAATCTTTACCAACAATGTTTTCTAAAACAGAAGATTTCCCACATGATTGTGATCCCACTACTGCTAAAATTGGCAAATCGATATCTGCCAACAGGGTAGTGGCAACGATATCTTGAAGTTTATTAACAACAGGGATAAGATCTTGAAATGACATTCTACTTCTTCTCCATACACACAATCACGATGGTTGTAAAAGAACAAATATGAAAAACCAGTGGGTTGTAAAAAAAAAAAAAAAAACAAAAATGAAAAAGGCAAACAAGTGTTTTAGAAATTTCTTTGGTAAAAAAAAAAGTTTTCCAAAATTTTCTATTGAGTGGCCAATTAAAAAAATTGTTTACCTTTACTTGAAATTGCTGTAAACACAATGAGCAACTTAATCCAATGAAATTTCACTACACAAGTTTTAACCACCTGTCTAAATATAATGATGGTTGCTAAATGCCGAGTGGGTGGTTCATTCAGCTACAGGTAGAGTTAATCTATCAAAGACTACACCAGTGGTCAATCATCATCAAATTGGGATGACACGATAATTTGTCTCATTGATAATAATAAAAAAAATAAATCTTACAACACATGTACAGCAGCAGCAGCAACAATCATCAAACAGCAACCAAAAAAAAAAAAAATAAGTGGGGAGGAGGAGGGTGTCACGTGGCAAATATACACTGACACAATCATAAAAGAGTCAATAACTAGTTTATTTCTTTGATGTATATTAATAACCTTACTTGATCTTATCAAATAATAACCTTACCTTTGATTCAACCAATCATCAATAAATGTTATCATTGTTTTGACGAGTAGATTGGACTGTTCCCATGGCTTCACTTTTTTACATAGTGTAAACAAACCAAAAAAAAAAAGTTTGAACCGGTCGCGTCAAAACCAAAATAGTGAGCAATAGTACACGACCGCGTACTGTCAAGTTTTTTTATTCTTTTTTTTTTTTTCGTTTCTTCGTTCGTTGGCGGTGTGCAAGTGGGCGGGAAATTTTTCAAAACCACACTCTGTCTTCTTGAGGAGAGTAGTCTACTGTATCAACCAACCATCTAGCATCTACTACACAATATTTAATACAATGTGGAAATTTTTGGCTATCATTGGACTTATATTTTCCTATTGTAGTGCACAATTATTGGATTCATTATCATTTGACAATAACTGGATAAATACTCACTATATTCGTACAATTGATCTTTCCAAAGGATTTGTTAAAGAAACTGATTTAATTCAAATTAAAAATATAAATGATAAACCTCAAAATGAATATTATTTTGTTGTTAATGATGGATTTGATAGTATCGATGAATTGAGTGTTTTCACTGCCTTTGTTGATGATAAAGTATTAGAAATTAAAATTGATGAAGTTATTCCTGATAAAGTTTATAAATTAATTTTACCAGTTCCAATTGCTCCAAATTCTGATGTTGAATTGAAAATTAATTATGTCTATATTGATAGTTTAATCAGTATTCCAAGTAAAATTTCAATGGATTCAACTCAACAATTGTTGTATAAAACTAATAAATTCCCATTCTCACCTTATGTAACCCAAGAATATACTTTGGCACTTTCTGGTATGTCAAAGGGTCAAGAAATGGAATTACATATTGATGTTGATGAAACTCCTGGTTTACCTACATTAAAACCAAGAGTTGATGATCAAGTTTTAAAATATGGTCCAATTGCTGAAGATATCCCAGCATTTGCTTTAAAACCAATGGGTTTGATGTATGATCATAATCGTCCGTTAACTAAAGCTGTCAGTTTGAATAGATCTATTTGGTTACCTGCTTCTGACATCAATAAAGTTTCAATTGAAGAATATTATGAATTGACTAATACTGGTGCTGAATTAGATAAAGGATTCTCCAGAGTTGATTGGATGAAAGGTAGATATGAAGGGGTTAGAAACCATTGGGCGTTAAGTCATTTGGAATTTCCTTTATTAGACAGAGCTTTTGATGATTATTATTATACCGATAAAGTTGGTGTTGTTTCTACTCACAAGATCTTCAAGAATCATTTATTATTACAACCAAGATATCCAATTTTCGGTGGTTGGAAATATAATTTCACTCTTGGATGGTCTGAAGATTTATCTAAGTTTGTTCATAAATTACACGGGGAAGAAAATCAAGATGAATATATTATTAAATTCCCTATTTTGAATTCATTAAGAGATGTTACTTATGAAGATGTTTATTTAGAATTTTATTTACCAGAAAATGCCGAATTCCAAAATGTTTCATCCCCAATTCCATTTGAATCCATTAGTATTGAAAATGAATTATCTTATTTGGATGTTTCAAAAGGTCATACTAAAGTCACGGTACATTATAAGAATTTATTTGATGATTTGCATAAATTGGATGTTTTTGTTAAATATCAATACACTCAAGTTGCTTTCATTTACAAGATTGCCAAAATTTCCGGATTTGTATTTTTGGGATTAATTAGTTATTATTTGTTAGGATTACTTGATCTTTCTATTTAATAGAGTATTTTTGTTTTAATTCATTCAATTGTTCTTGTCTTAATTCCATCTCTTGTTGATTAATCTTTGATTTATCTATTTGATACATTGAAGTTATGATATATCTTCCATTAAAATTAACACCATTTAATTCTTGAGCTGCCCTTTGAGCATTTATTAGATTTTTATAGATAATAAAACAAGTACCTGGTTGTGATGAATTTGTACGAATTTGATGAATATTTCCATATTTGCCAAAAAATTCAAATAACTCTAAATTAGATGTTCCAAATGGATAATTCTTTACATGAACTATAGGAAAATCATTTCTTGACGACGACATGATTAGTTGATATTGTTATTGACTCTAATATTGATGTATATTTGTTGTCTACAGATGAATTTTTTTTTTGCTATTTTTTTTTTTCAAGTGGTTTGTCCGTCAATCAATCCTTTATGGTTGTAATTGTCACACTACGTTTTTTAGAGGACCAACTTTTATAAGCAAATCCAGCAACCATCAACAAAAGTCCAATGAATAAATAACGATAAATAGAAGTAGGTCCTTGAATTATTTCTTGTTCTTGCTCATCATCTGTAGTTTCATCTTTAATTTCATCTTGTTGTGAATTTGTAGAATCTTGTAATTGATCAGATTTACTAGCCGTTTGAATATCACTTATAATGACAGGTTCCAATGGACTTGAATCTGATACTTCAACATTACTGATTTTTTCTAAAGTATCAAATCCTCCAATCAATTGACCAAATACAACATGTTTACCGTCTAACCAACTAGTTTTATCAACATTAGTAATGAAAAATTGTCCTCCATTGGTATTTGGTCCAGCATTTGCCATAGATAATCTACCTAATTTATCATGTTTTAATATAAAGTTTTCATCATTAAATCTATCTCCATAAATCAGTTTACCCCCATTACCTTGGAAAATACCTCCTTGAATCATAAAATTATTAATTATTCTATGAAAACCTGAATCTTTATATCCGTATCCATAAGTCATAGCTGATAATTGATAAAAATTTTCAACTGTTTCAGGACATGTTTCTCCAAATAATGCAAGAGTTAAATCTCCTAATATAACATTACCATGTTTAACTGTAAAAATAACTTTATGTGTAACAGCTGGATCTCCTTCTAAATAACTTTGTTCACTTTTAGATAATTGAAATTTTGTAGTTGGAATAACTGAAGAAACTACTAAATTAATGAATAGTAATATATGAAATAAATACATTGCAAAAAGTTGGTTATTAAATATGAACAAAAACACAATTTCAGTAAGGATAATACTCCTCTTTATATATACTTTTAAAGTAAATCACCCTTTGTCCAATTTTTAGAATGATATCAGGGAGAATTTTTAAATTCCTGAATCTAACACTTAAGCAATTAACAACGAACAAAAAAAATCCAATCAATTCCGAGGGATGTTAGTCACGTGGAAAGTACCGGAAGTTGATCTTTTCAAAACGAAAGAGAAAAACTGGAAGAAGAAGAAGAAGGAAAAAAAAAAACTTAGTGGCGACGAGAAATCAAATATTTCGCCTGGCACTAATTACAACAAACTACTTCACTAATCACTTATATTTACAACAATTATTACTCACAATGGATTCAATTAATGTTGATATTAATCACTTGAAAAAAGGTGAAGTCAATTTGGGTACATCGATTATGGCAGTTAAATTTGATAAAGGAGTTATTCTCGCTGCTGATTCTCGTACTACAACAGGTACTTATATTGCTAATAGAGTTACTGATAAACTTACTCAAATACATGATACAATTTATTGTTGTCGTTCTGGATCAGCAGCTGATACCCAAGCAATTGCTGATATAGTCAAATATTATCTTCAACTTTATTCAAGTCAATTGCCAAATGGTGAACAACCAGAAACTAAAATTGCTGCTAATGTATTTCAAGAATTATGTTATAATAATAAAGATAATTTAACTGCTGGTATTATTGTTGCTGGTTATGACAAGAAAACTGATAGTGGTTCAGTTTTTTCAGTTCCTATTGGTGGTAGTATACATGAATCAGAATATGCTATTGTAGGTAGTGGTTCAACTTATATTTATGGTTTATGTGATAAAAATTTCAAATCTGGTATGTCAAAAGAAGATGCTGTTGAATTTGTTATTCAAGCTTTAACAGAGGCTAAGAAATTCGATGGTTCTTCTGGTGGTGTCACACGTATGATTATTGCCACCTCTGAAGGTGTTGAAAGAAAATTCATTGTATAGAATTTGAAATGAATATTAGATAAATGACAGGAATATGATTCACACTTGTGAGTTATTGTAGTGGTGTATTAATAGTGAAGAAAGACAATTACCAGTGTTACTCCAAAGGAAGCGTTAAATCAACTGGATTGATGAATTACATATACTCTACCAACTACGATATTTAAATCTTAATATATATTAATACAACACCTACTTCTTTGAACTATTTCTTCTAATTTCTTCAGCTTTCTTAACCACTTTAGGTAAATGTCTATGATTAGCAATTCTTCTAATTTCAGGCATGTATTGATATCTTTCTTTCAATTTATCATCATATTCCAACTTAGCTCTTTCTCTAGCTGATTTAACTGCACTTCTTTGATCTGATCTAGCTCTCCACACACGTATACTTGTATCTTCGGAACCAGACAATATGTACTTACTATCAGTTGTAAACATCACAGCTGATACTCTTTGCATTCTCTTGGTATGATAAACATCACGAGATCTTCCATTCAATGCCGGGAAAATTCTAATAGTTTTATCCCAACTTCCTGTGACTAATTCTTGACCTGTTGGGGAATAATCCACTGACATAACCGGTGCAACATGCCCCTTGTATGTTTTCTTTGGTTTTTCCATCTTTCTCATATCCCAACTATAAGCATTAGTATCATCACAAGCAGATGCAAAGTTGAAAGGTTCCATAGGGTTGAAACACAAGGCATTGTTTCTTAAACTTGTCACGGCTTTATGAACTGGTGTGTTTGTTCTGATATCATATAATACAATGGAATTATCCGAACCTGTACTTGCTATTATATTAGTTTCACTTTGATTGAATTTAACAGTATTGATATTATCACATCCCCAACTTAAATTGGAGATATATTTAGAACGGTTAATATCCCATAATTGGATAGCTGCACCACCAGTGACAAATAAATCATCCTCACGATGATGATCAATGCCTTTGAATGAATGTTCACCAATAAATGTTTTAATCAACCCACCACTTGTCTTACTACCACCACCAGTTGTTCGAGATCCTTTATTAGTGTAAACTTCATCATCGTTGATCTTGTGGTCAAAATCATCGGTGTTCACTGACCAAACTTTAACGGTTTTATCATCACCACAACTAAACATTTGATTATTATGTATACAAATCCCACTAACCATACCATAATGGGCTTTAAAACTAGCGGTTTCTAAACGATCAGTTAAATTCCAATATTTGATTATACCATCACCTGAACTACTTGCTACTTGATTAGTAGTATTATAATTCTTAGATAATCCATAAACTCCATCACGATGTCCATCACCTAATTGACCAACAAATGGTTGAGCAAATATACGTTCAAGTTTAGTTGCTTGTAATGCTCTAGTATATTCTCTTGCACGTTCAAATGGATGTAATGCTGGGTTTAAGTTACGTGGAAGAGCTGATTCTTGAGTGTTCTTAACTGGAACATATGTATCTGATGATCTACTAATCGTTTTTATCTTCATTGCTAGGTGGTTAGTTGGTTGGTTGGTTGGTTGGTTGTTGTTGTAGAAGAGATAACCTCATCGGGGGAGAAAATTGATTGTGAATAATTTTTTTTTTTTCACGAGTGTAAAGATCGTTGCAGTTGCTGCGATAACAGAATGACAATACTCTACAAAATTCTTACATATGAGAACTTCTATTACATAAACTAGTACATTATTATA
>NW_003020049.1:2177596-2308670 GCF_000006335.3 Candida tropicalis MYA-3404 | reverse complement strand
ATGAAACTAAAGGTGATTTATCAAAAGCAATTGAAGAAGCAACTAAAGGTTGTGAAAAAACTAAAGATTTACATGCATCATTTGGTAGAGCAAGTTATGTTAATGAAGATGAATTTAAAGTTGAAGGAGGAATTCCTGATCCAGGTGCTGTTGGAGTTTTGGCTTTAATTAAAGGTTTTACCGAGAAATTATAATGGAAGTAAAGTGTGTATAATAATAAAACAAAATTAATGAATAATATGGGTTACAGTCGTTGCAGTTTTATTTCTCACTATAGTGTGAGCATAATTTTCAGATCAATGTGTCAAAATTATTTGCACAGTCTGCAAAGAAAAGTACATATTAAGGCGGTCAATATTTTTGATACTAGTGCGCAAAAAATGTTCATATTACGTGACCTCTATTTGTTCATACTAAAAATGTATGGTTTAGATAGAATTAATAGTAATGGACATAATCATAACAAGCTCTATTGGATTCTATACGTGATTAATCATGTACAGAATTAGTAATAGTTTTATGTAGTTATAACACGAATTGAAACAGTTTTCCTCTTCTTATCTAGTGATTTGCAGAAATGGGGTCTCAATGGTGAAAATCTCAAGGGAGGTTCCTTGGAAATTTATCTCTCGACGAAAACGGGTCGATAATTTTTTAATTTTAGTCGATAATTACCGCAAAAAAATTGCAAAATTCAAAAAATATTGAAATAAATTATAAAAATGCTATAATGATACAAATGTACAAGTTTAACACTATTAATAGTTTTAGGGATACGTAAACTCTACTAGAAGAATATATTCACCTTTGATGACCGTCACAATAGATTTAAGTGACAATAAATTGATGATATCATACTAGTACAACTGAAAATATACCTTCAGTTGAATTTTGTATGGGGAAAAGAGTTTCAAGTCATTTTTGGTATTTTTTCGTGCGTGAACCGATTTGCAAATTACGGAAATAAACCAATTGAATTGCTGATCAACCCCTTTGGAAATACCAGATATACTAAAAGTTAGAAAATGAATATAATAATGATATGAAAGGAATACCAACAATATGAATATTTTAATTAATGTAGTTTCACCTAGGTCAGACACATAATTATTGACTTATTTAGGAAAACCATAATTCCCGATAAAAAAAAGATTGTTTGAATTTCCAAGAGTAAGAATTGACCATTAACTCCACCAATTGTTAACAAATTCACCCAGGATTGGATGTGACACTATTAAACACAGATATAAATAACATCATGTTGTCAAAATGACGATAATCGAGCTAGAATTGATAGATCTAGCAAAACACGTGCAACTTTATGAAATTACTTTAGTTTATAGAATAAGGAGAATAATTTCCTGTCGTCGCATTTTTGGAAATTCTCTAAAAATTAATGAGGTTTCTAATTTTCCACCTTTTGGCAACCTTTGGGCAACCTTATAATGTTACTATTTTTCAGCAACATAATGAGGTTTTCAACAATCTAAAAGGAAGACTGCGGTTTCTCACTTTAGGTTATTTTTCAAAGTCTTCCGCAACTTTATAAATACACCTGTTTTTCCAAAATCTTGCAACAACATCAATTGATTGGTAACAGCTTTCATCATATTTTTGTTAGACAACAATATCGATAAACAATACATCGCAATACCATGAATACTCGGATAGGATATCATTATATATAAAATATTGGCAAATACACATCAGCGGCAATTAATGAAATAATACTGTATCGGTATAAAAATCCGGCCTATACTTCATTCTCCAAAGAGGTGAACTGTAAGTGGATTTGAAAGAAAAAATTTACCAGTTGAATAAACTATTACCAGTCAATGGTATGAATTAAATTAGCATTATAAATACTTACAGATTAAAATTGGTTATTTGTTATGCTCAACCTAATATCGACGTACAAATCCTGTGGATTCTCAATTCTAGGTCCATGGTTCGCACGAAAGAATCCGAAGAAAAATAATTCAAGTATCGAAAGGAATGACATATATAATGTATAAATCAGTTTCTGAATCAGTGATTCCACTCCTAGTATTTACCAGAACCATATATTATGTTATTCTTTTATTATATTATTGAGTCAAATGCATAGAACCTATAATGAAACATGTTTCCAACAAATACAACTGAAAATATAACACCAGTTACATTTTGTATGGCGAAAAGAGATTCAAGTCATTTTGGTATTTTTTCGTGTACAAACCGATTTGAAAATCATGGGAATAAGTCAATCGAATCCCTGATGAACCCCTTTGAAACCACTAGATACACCAACAACAGGGATTACTAGCTCGCATGCATATAAATATGTACTAATCTATATGGATATTTCAATCCAACCATTTTCTGCGGGGCCAAACTCATGTTTAGTGAGTTATTTAGAAAGATTATTATTCCCGATAAAAAAAAGATTGTTTGAAATTCCAAGAGTAAGATTTACATCTAACTCCTCCAATACTTATCCCATTGGCTCAGAATAAACTTATATAACATAATTTATCACTACAAATCATATACCATTTTCAAAATTGCAAAACTCGTACTAGAAGTGACAAATGTTGCAGATCGTGGAACATTTGCATGTCGCACTGTGACGACCATAGAAAACAGAGATCACAATGTTACTTTTTTCTAGAATATCCAAATATTCCACAAATTTGGAACATACAAATCTATGGATCTATGGAACGGACATTTAAATCTATGGATATATGGATGGAACATTTCAATATATGTATATATGGAGGGAAAATATCTACATACAAATGCGCACCAAATCAGGAACATTCAAATCAATGATTTAATGGACGGAACATTGTGACATACAGATATATGGCGCACCCACTGGAACATATGCATGTACAACAAAAAGTGACATTGAAAAATATGGTTTCAAGGATGGAATATTTGAATATATATATATATTTATTTTCGGAATGTAGATTTATAAGTTAGCGCCATCAAATTGATGACTATAATCTAATGTTATGTGTCTTTCCTTATTCAGAATTGTGTCAAATTGATTATCTTGATTGATTCCCATTATATTGGAATAGATTAGATAAAATATGTCAAAAAGAAATTGTTCAAGAGTGTCTAAAATGCTTTCATTTTTTCTGTATCATTGCAAAAATATGAACTATACTCGCAACATAACAAATTTACTAATCCGATTCACTCAATAGAAAAGTTTAATCTGATCATAATTTTAAAAAGATAATCTTGATTCTTTGATTAATTATTTTAGAATATTGATATTTATAGTGATTTCTATCATTATTCACTTCTATTTAGTCTAATTTGTCAAAATTATAGCAGTTGTTACATTTTGTATGGTGAAGTAAGATTCAAGTCTATTTTCGTGTCTATATCAAAATAAAAATTACGGAAATAATCCACTTGAGATCATAGTGAATCCATTTAGAAACACTATATACACCAATATTGTGAATGATCAATATTTAATTATCTTAATGTGATGGTAAAAATATGAATATTATGCTGATATAATTTTCAGCTGTATAACTAGCACAATTATTGATTAAGTTACATAAATCATAATTCCCGATAAAAAAGGTGTTTTGATTTCGCCAAAGTAATTTTTGGCTACAGTTGATGGTATATCATTAGGAAATGCATTGAAATCAATTCATATTGGCGTTAATCTACCTTATCTTTCAAATGATGGTAGGTTCAGAGATTTCTTCTCACGAGAACACTATGAATCCACAATAACACCTGAATTTGTCCAAATCATCGTATTTGGCCAAAAGCACCATTTATCAAAATTTGGCTAACATGAAACGAAAGAGAATACTAATGAATTTGTCAATTGATACATTTTGGACAATAACAGTACTTTTGTATTGAATATTGCACAAAATATTGGTCACTTGACTATCTAATTTAACAGCATCAGAGAGTAATTTTTGAAGTGATCATGAATAGTTCTCAATTTTTATCAATCTAAATCATACAAATTTAGGGGTAAGAAGGAAAGCATTAATATCTAGTTAGATGCCAAGGCTCTTGATATACGAGCTGGATTCGAATCATTGTGGTATTCAGTAAAGCTGGTCCACATCTCAAAAAAGTGGTAGCTCTATTGTTGATTAGTTATCCCAACGGAAGAATATGTCGTTGTTCCAGGTGGTACAAATAACGAACATCCATAATATCATAAACACTTTATATCGCGTGGAACTGAATATATTTTGTTACGAGTACTATAGAAGATAGGTCAACTATTTCATAGAGAAGTACAGGTAACTTGTTTCGGGAAATGGTTTTTTTTAATTATAACTGGCAATGTTTAGTATTATTGGACAAAAGCTCACCGGTCATTATGTCACACTGAGATGTAAATAAATACATCATGTAGGTAACTTTCTGCGGAATTTCGGTTAATTGAAACTAACTTTCAAGAAATACAGTTACTACATTATGATATCATCCAATATTGCACCGAAATAGCTGGATGATAGTTAATAATTATAGAAAATTGTTGCTACAAGAAGAAATTCAACATGAACTTCAAAAGTATATTTGATGATTAAGAGCTATTTGGTAATATAATAAACAACCAACTACCAATAAAATTGTCTAAGTGGTATAAAGCTTCTTCTGCAACTTTTTTAAACTTATATTAGATAATTAGGAAAAGCAATATATTGATAGCTGCTCTTCAACTCTGAAGCACAACGTTTATATCATTTTCTAGATAGACAGAAAATTATATTAAGAAATTCTGATCTTTTCATGTGTAAACCAAATCAAAAACTGGTAGAATAAACCAATTGATTTCCTGACGAGCTTTTATCTCCTGTTTTATACTTACCGTCTTGCAAAGAACCAGCTGCAATTTATACACATGGTATAAACTACATAGCTCTTATGTAATTATAATTCCAGACAGTATTGGTAGTGCTTACGATTATGTGTTTTTCTGTGCAGAATTTACAAAAGTAATCTGGCGAAACAACAACCACATCTATCTCTATCCCAACTGGGTTATACATGAACTCTTTTAACTAATCTTATTTACACATTTATTATCCAGTACATTACCTTTAGAGTTTGAAAAAAAAAATTATGTACTTTTTGCAAGCAACTGTATCATCGCATGCAAATCAAAGTTGGTAACCTCCAGGGTTGTTCATGTTTTGATCCATGAAATCTATCACAATTTTCTACTACAGTTATGGTAACTAAAAAGCATTTTTCCACGTAATTGTTTAGAATTATAAACTGATAACCATTTTTGTTAAAAAAAAGTTTGTGCCTCTGACATAATTATTTGTACAGCCAGTAAGATAGTGTCATAGTAACAATGGGTAAAACATTTTGTCACCTGCATTTGCTTCTCCTTTTCGTCGAAGATTTTTTTTTTGTCTGTCCAAATTTACCTTTTTCCGGACTATCGGCCGCCACAGCTAAAGATTAACTATAAAGATTAAAAAAAAAGAACAAGTTGTGAAAATTCATATCCACAACCTCAACAACCATTTCCCTGTGCTTTATTTAGAACTTCAGTTTTTTCAAAAATTATATTTAAGATTGTTTTGTTGTTGAATTTTGCAAATTATTGGAGATTTTCTTCAAGAACAGCCAACGTATTCATTCATATAACAAGACAACTGCACAAACTAGCCACCATGACAAACCAGTTTACTGTATTGGCAGACAATCCGGTGATTGAAAAACCTTTACTTGATGATCGTTCATACAGACTAGTCAAACTCAAGGACAACAACTTGACGGTGTTATTGATTAGCGACCCAACTGCAGACAAATCAGCTGCATCTTTAGATGTTCGTGTGGGTTCTTTTGCTGATAAGCAATATGGTATCTCCGGTTTGGCTCATTTCTGTGAACATTTATTATTTATGGGGACCGAAAAGTATCCCAAGGAGAACGAATATTCCAATTATTTATCCAAGCATTCTGGCCATTCCAATGCCTACACGGCTGCCGAGCACACTAATTACTATTTTCAAGTGGGGTCCGATTACTTGGAAGGAGCATTGGACAGATTTGCCCAATTTTTCATCAGTCCATTGTTTAGCAAAACCTGTCAGGACCGTGAAATCAATGCTGTTGATTCAGAGAACAAAAAGAATTTACAAAATGATAATTGGAGACTATTCCAGTTGGATAAAGCTACTAGTAACCCATCACATCCGTATAATGGGTTTTCAACAGGTAATTTCGAGACTTTACATGTCGACCCACTTAGCAGAGGCTTGGATGTAAGAGAGATATTAATTGAGTTCTACACCCAACACTATTCTGCCAATTTAATGAATTTGGTTATATTGGGAAAAGAGGATTTGGATACCCTTTCAGATTGGGCTATTGAGAAGTTTTCGGATATTCCAAACAAGGACTATCCTGGTGCAAATTACAATGGCGAATTGATATACAAACCAGAACAGTTGGGTCAGTTGATAAAAGCTGCTCCAATAAATGATGACCACAAATTGGAGTTAAGCTTCATGATACCAGACGACATGGAGACATATTGGGATAGCAAACCACAAAAGTATTTCTCTCATTTATTGGGTCATGAATCTAAAGGTTCATTGGCATACTATTTGAAGCAGAAGGGGTTGTGCACTGAGTTGTCCGCAGGTGGTATGAAGATTTGTCAAGGATGTTCTTTGTTTTATATTGAAATCCAATTAACTCCAAAGGGTTTGGAACAATGGGAAGATATTATCAAGTGTACCTTGGAAAACGTGAGATTTGTCACCGAAGACAAACCACAAAAATGGATATGGAAAGAGATCGAAGAAATGGCACAGATTAACTTCAGGTTCAAACAGAAGGCCGAGGCTTCATCCACTGTTTCTGGGTTGAGCAGCAAGTTGTACAAGTTTGATAGGTTAATTCCTCCAAAATACCTTTTAAGTGATTCTATTACGAGAACATTTGCTCCCGAAGCTATTAAAAAGTATGGTCAGTATCTTACTGCGGATAATCTCAGAGTTAGTTTGGTTTCACAAACATTAACTGGATTGCACAAGGTTGAAAAATGGTACAAGACCAAGTATGCGGTGGAGCCGATCCCAGCTGAGTTGCTTACTCCGGTGAGTTCTAAGATCGACTTCCATTACCCTGATGCAAATGAGTTCATCCCAACAGATTTCAAAGTTTTGGCGCTGGGCCATGGCAGCACCGCTGTTGCTCCGCATGTGATCAGCACCACCAACAAAATGAACGTGTGGTTCAAACAGGATCAAACGTTCAAAGTTCCAAAGGGTACGATTCAGATCGCGGCACATTTGCCAAGCTCCAACAGCGATGTCTTGACTTCTGTATTGACTAGTTTGAGCATTGAGTTGTTCAATGAAGCCATTAATGATGTCAATTATTATGCACAATTGGTGGGTATGAGGGCCACGGTTCACACATGGAGAGACGGATTCGTTATCAAGGTGTCTGGTTACAACGACAAGCTCGATGTTTTGTTGGAACACGTTCTTTCTGAATTGTTTGCATTCAAACCATCGGAATCAAGCTTTGAGTCGATCAAATATAAGTTGCTTAATAATTGGAAGACTTTCTTGTTCAAAGATCCATTCCGTCAAATTGGAGTTCAAATTCTTCACTTGCTCAATGACAAGCTATACTTCCAAGATGACAAGATCAAGGCATTGGAAGGAGTGACATTCGAGCAGCTTCAACGTCACTTCAGAGACACCATCTGGGAAGAAGGTGTTTTTGCAGAGGTATTGGTGCATGGGAATTTTGACATTACCAAAGCAAGAGCAATCAAAGACACCATAAATGATTCTATAAAACACATCAAGCCATGGATGGAAGAGTACGATGAAGAGAAATTCCACTTGGAAGGTTATGTCTTTGAACCAGAGGAGGTGATCCGCTATGAGATGTCATTGAAGGATGAAGCAAATATCAATTCGTGCATTGAGTACTATATCCAGATCGCACCAAATGCAGATGATTTGAAATTGCGTGTGTTGACAGACTTGTTCTGTACAGTCATCAAGGAACCTTGTTTTGATCAGTTGCGAACAAAAGAGCAATTGGGATATGTCGTATTTTCGGGAATCCATTTGGGCAGAACATCCCTTGGTTTTAGAATCTTGATTCAGTCAGAGAGAACGTGTGATTATTTGCAATACCGTATTGAAGAGTTCTTGAACAGTTTTGGAAACTTTGTCAACAACGAATTGACGACCGAGGATTTCATCAAGTTCAAACATGCATTGAAGAATATCAAGTTGACCAAATTGAAGCATTTGAGTGAAGAGACTGGTCGTCTCTGGTCGAGTATTGTGGATGGTTACTATGACTTTGATGGAAGAACGAGACAGGTCGAAGTATTGGAGGACATAACCAAGGCTGAGTTCATTGAGTTTTTCAATCTGTATATTGCTAGAAACGACAAGACTGGTAAATTGATCACGTTCCTCAAATCACAAAACCCAATCGAGTTCACGGTGTCAAAGAGGTTACAATCCGCTATAGTCAACTATTTATACCGCCATGGAATCACCGTTGACCACGAGTTCATTCAAGGGTTGGTAAAGGAGTTTGAAGACCACAAGGATTTAGCAAAAACTATTGAGCAATTACATGGTGAGATTAAGACAGCTGATAAAGACGAGTTATTCCATGAAGTATCTAAACGTTTGAATAATCCTGTTCCAGATGGTTACCCAAGTGGGGAGTTGGTTCTAAACCACGAGCAATTCAGAAAGAGTCATAAATTAGGAGGTAAACCAAAACCAGTCAACCCGTTGGTTGGTTTTTTATATAATGATCAGTTACATTTGTAATTGAGACAGAGAATGTACCGTGTAAAATATAATTTATAGTTTATGAGATATTATTTGGTTAGAAGATGCAGACAAATGTATTTGTAGTTTTGTTTGGAATTATTTTCGCACAGGTGGAACGGCAGTGCCAATTATAATTCTCTTCTCTAAAAAATTTTGTCTAGATTCACAAGTAAAACAAGAAAGTTCTACCAAATAAAATAATAAACCATGCCCTTACCTGAGGGTACATTTCAGGACATGGCACTCACAGATGATAAATCAACAAGTGACATAGTTTTGTGCTGTAAAGTCAAAATTCAACTCGAGGATCGAATACAGCCTTTTGTTTCTTTACTTTTGCACCCAACATGGTATATCCAACATTGCGGGGGGTTTATACTAGCATAATTCCCCCTACCCAACATAGGCCATCATTATGATAAGATTTTCAGTAAAACCATTTTCTTTCTCCCCTCAATTAGCCTATTTTGATAAGATGTGTGTTTCATTGTGTATCGGAGTTGCGCTCAAATTCAAATGGGTTGGTGAGGATCCCGGTAGCGGAAAATCTCGGGGCCCAAATTTTGAATAAAAAACCACAAAACTTTCCCCTCTCTTCTCGTGCTGTTATCCGTTGAGATATTATTAGAAGACGGCTCTTTATTCACTCACAAAATATAATAGAAAATTACAACTTGTTAACCAGGTCAATTTAATAAGGAAAAAAAAAAAAATTTTTAGTTCATCGGGAACGAAAAAGAAATTTAAACCCAATACAATCTCAGACATTGAAAATCAACTTTCATTTTTTTTGTTTGTTTGTTTTCTAGTTTTTTGATTGAATATTCACAATTGGACAATTGTCTACCTACCACCCATTGAAACACTAGAAAATGTCCAATAAGATACAATATCCGTATGTATTTTAGTAGTGTCAATTTCCAGATCGCACATTAATTATTTGACATTGGCATTCATGAGACTAACAGCTTATCGACTTTTAGATTCTGGTTCGGAGGAGCTTCAAGTATGGCTGCTTGTTTGGTAACACATCCTTTAGATTTGGCCAAAGTGAGACTACAAACAGCCTCAAAACCAGGTCAATCCTTGTTTTCAATGATCTATCAAATCATTACAAAAGAAGGTTTTTTCAAGATCTACTCCGGTTTAACGGCATCTCTTTTGAGACAAGCAACTTATTCCACAACAAGATTTGGTGTTTATGAATTCTTAAAGGAAACCTATATTGAAAAAACAAACAATCATAAGCCTAGCACTGCAGTTTTATTGCCAATTTCTATGGTTTCCGGTGCATTGGGTGGTTTAGTAGGAAACCCATCTGATGTTGTTAATATCAGAATGCAAAATGATTCCACTTTGCCTATCGAACAGAGAAAGAACTATAAGAATGCATTTGATGGTATCTACAAAATCATTAAGAATGAAGGTCCAGGCTCTTTGTTCAGTGGATTGGGAGCAAACTTGATTCGTGGGGTTTTGATGACAAGTTCACAAGTTGTCAGTTATGATGTTGCTAAAAGTTTGTTAGTTGATAAATTGCACTGGGATCCATCTACTCAAAGTACACATTTCACTGCTGCATTCATAGCCGGTGGTGTTGCAACTACTGTTTGTTCTCCAGCAGATGTTGTTAAAACCAGACTTATGTCTGGTGGTGCAACTGGTGAAAGCGGTGTGTCAATTTTAAAGAATGCTTTAAAGAATGAAGGTGTCGGTTTCATGTTCAGAGGTTGGTTGCCTTCTTTTATCAGATTAGGACCTCATACAATTGTTACTTTCCTTGTTCTTGAACAATTGAGACAGTTCTACAATAAATACAAACATAATACTCAATAACCTAGGTAGCATTTAATAGATAGACAGTTTTAATAGACAAATGTAATAATAGATTGATAAAAGAGACATATTTACAAGTATCAGCTAAATATCAATGTTGGAATTTGTAAAGAGAGTAGCTCATGAGGTCAAGAAATGTATCAATAACAAAAAAATTCCTAACTCAATTGCCATCATTGTCCTCAGTGAACAGGATGTTTTAATTATTTAAGACGATTCATGTTTATATATTATTTAATCATCTCCAAAAAAAAAAAAATACAAAAAATCAAATCAAGAAACATATCGTGTATTTATAGGAATAATTATAACATCTTTTTCCGTTACATCATTAAGCTTTAACTTCAATGTTATCCAATTCAGCTTTTTCAAAAGCTTCCTTTTCAGCTTCCAAAATGTATGGAATCAAATAGTGATCATCTTCTTCTGGCTTGACAGCTTTTTCAGCTGGCAATAATTGGTGAGACAAAGCTAATTGATGGGCAGTAAGGATTCTGTAGTTTCTGGAGTAACTCAAGTCGGCTGGTAATCTTCTAATGGCAGTTTGCATAATTGGGGTTTCTTCAAGAAGTATATCGTTGAATTTCAAACCCATTTCTCTGTAACCAGCAAAGGATACGAATTTGTTGGCAAGTGGGGTGACAACTTTAGCCAAGGTTGGTCTTGACAAAATGAAGTTGGCAGCCTTGACAATAGAAGTGTAAGATTGCATTGTTGAATAGTTGTTGTTGATTATTTGCAAGTGGTGCAGAGTAACAAGTCGAATTCTATATGTGAAAAAAAAAAAAATCTCTATGAGATTGAGAGTGAAGCCAAAAAAAAAAAATTAGTTTTCTGTTTGCTTTCATTGGATAGAAAATTATGAATTCCTAATTGGGAAATATATTACAGCTACAGCGTATATCAATTGTATCTATGAATCTAAAGCGCGTAAAAAAATAAAACACCTCAACAACTAATAATCGTATTCAGTTGATTTCTTACCAGCAGTATTTGGCAACCCAACTTCACTAAGAATATTCAATGGACCTACTGAATTAACCAAATCAAGCAATTCTTCATTTTTACATAAGAACAAACCTTGGAAACCACATGAATTAATACCCAATTTTCCATCATACTGACCCTTTGATCGTGGAACCATAAGCATGTATTTCTTGGTCATGATGAAATTGTAAGAAATGTGGTTTTGATCATTTTCTCTTAATTCAGTTAAGGTTCTTTGTAAAATGGTGACAAATAATTCGGCCAATTCACGTTCACCTTCAACATTATCTGAAATTTGCACACCATAATGGGCAAATGGCAAATCTTTGTTTTGTGATGGAGCTTGGATTTGTCTTGGATCCAATACCTTTTCCAAAGTTTCTGCATAAGGTTTGAAATCAGCTTTAGGAGGTAAAGTCATGAATTGAATATGCTTGTGAGGTTGAGAGGCACCACTTTCTGGCCCACAGTTATAAAAGGCAAACCATTCTTCATTGTAGTCTGATTTTTGTTTATCCAAAGCGTTCAAGACTTCATAAGTAGACAACAATTCGCTTGGGGATAATGGGGTGTTTTGTGATTTGAATTCTTTAGTGACCAACATAAAGTGTTTTGGAACAACTGGGAATTTATTGAAAACAATCTTGAACTCGTCTGAAGCACCATAAGTATCAACGATAGTCAATTCTGGCTCAGGTTTTTCAAATGGGTTTTCATCTTTCTTTCCGTTTTCTGGACGTTTTGCCAATGATTTTAACAAGGTTAATTGAACATCAATGGTAGTATTTCCAGCAGTAGCCTTTTCAATTTTATTGACAGCTGATTCACCATTGAAAAGAACATGTTCGCCTTTTACAGCAGAATCATATTTTGAAGACAAAGTTTCGTAAAAGTTATCAGATAAAGACATTGGGCACGTAGGATCTAGGATCTATTTGGGTGTAAAGAATAATGTGGATCGGAGGTGTTTTTACTAATTTTTTTTTTTTTTTCAACCATTGTCTGACGGCATATGTTGCTGAGCAACCGATTGACAAAAAAAAACAGCAAGGGACAAAACTCAGCTGACTCCCAGACATGTGACACTTCGGAGAAAAAAATAAAGGCGAGACGGAGCAAAGATTGAAAAAAATTAAAACTGTAAACAAAAAAACACACGCGTGATTGATCTTTGGATATTGATCACAATAATGTCACACAGCCAAGAGATAATAGTCTTGTTAGATAGACTTAAGAAGGAAAAGAGCAAAGAAGATATTGATGCCACGCTAACATTGATAGAGGAATTGGCAAATGAAGGTGTTGATGAACCAGTTTTGATGACTTTGCTTGATCTAATACTTGAAACAAAGAGAGTCGTTTCACACTCTACAAAGAGGTATCTTCTTGACAATTGTTTATTGCCAAGACTGGAGTTACCTGTGAGTATTTTTCTAAAAGTAATAAGTGGAATTGGTGCAACACGGGTGTATTATCAAGGCAACAGGAAGCTTAAGACTAAGAAACCATCAACAGAATTTCAAATCAGTTTACTTAAATGGATGATTGATAATTTCAAATATTTTGAAAAGAGTCTTACCACATCAGGGACATTCGTTTTGTCAATATTGGTTAAGAATCTAGCGTATGAATTTTCCCGAGCCGTGATTTCTCAATTGATCATCATTATATTAAGTCTGAACAACTCAACTCAATTTAAAACATTTTACAATAGTGAGATTTATCATAATATTAGACTATTAAAAAATCATCATATTCAACAAGTGGTTGATCTATACAACAAATTCCCACTTGATATCTATTTATCTGAATTATTAGCATTTTTCAAGGTTGTTGTACCAGACTTGGATTACATTATATACTCCCCAGATAACTACCCAATGTTGAATAAGCTTATAAGTAATCCAGATCAACTATACCGATGGGACGAATCAAATACGGTTGATTCAGGGTTATCAAAAAGGCAAAAACGTATGGGTAGATCAAATGGTGATGACATCTATGGCATTCAAGCACTTGATCAAATTCATAAACTCAATGCATACAAAATATTACGAAGTTCTTTTAATAATGATAATAGTGCACAGTTGATTGTGATATTACTTCAGGCAGGTCATTCAGATTTCAACAGGAAAATAAATTTATATATCAAAGCTAGTCTTGACGGAACTGTGAATGAGGAATATGATAGAATCTCACTTTTAAGGAAATTGTCAAAAATTTATCAATTTAGTGGAGGTGCAATCCATTTGAGTGCAGTCGAAGATTATATACTCACCACTGGTATTCTGAAGAACAACCCATTTAAAGAAATGGAATATAGATCATTATTGATACGATATTTTATCAACGTTTCACCAACTAGAATAGCTGATATGATCAAAAGAGATGCCATTGATTTGAAAGAGATTTATTATTCGGATCTGACTGTCCATGCCGCTCCATGTACACAATATGTTGAAAGTGTATTATATTTGCTTAAGCTGTGGAATTCTGAAAAATATGAGGACTTTATCCAAGCATTGAATTTAATAATACCTAAATTATACATGTTTATTCAATATTGCAAAACAAATCAAGAATGGCTAACCAGAGAAACCCTTAGGTTTATTCATGAACTTGATGAACATATTTTGGAAGATCTTAATGACAATGTATTATTACCACCACGATCATTAATTTATTCTTGTTTGTTAAGTTACGATCCATTAGTTTTAGCAACCATCTGTGAGCATATTTATATTTGCAAGGAACACAATTATAATAATTCTAATTGGAGAGATTTTGAGAATTCATTCATAATGGACTCTGTGAATATGTTATGGAAAGAACGGTTTTTGAAACAAGAACCAAATATTAGCAATTCTTCAGCAAAGGGGTTCTATTTAAATCCTGAATTCACAAGAAAGTTAAGCACTTTACATCTGTCTGATCAACTTTCTATAGTTTTCCAATCAATTGGTGAATTGTTTTACAATCCAGCATTGTCATTTATTATTACGAAATTAATTTGGGATATAGAAGATAAAACCGAAGAGATAAATACTCGACATGAAGGACCAGTTTCTAGGGATAGTTTAGAAAGAATAAGAATAGATTCTGACAAAATATGGTTGAATATAACGTTTGAAGAATTGAAAGTGACAATTCTTCGGAATTTAGACACGGCTCACCACGGAAAATTCAAAGGAATAGGTGATTTATTGTTCAATTCCTTAAAAAGCCTATCAGACAAGAGATTATCTTGAATCAATGTCTTTAATATAGTCCTAAAATATACAATAATTATATATTACATAAAAGTTTGCACCACTCATTTCCTATTCTGATACCAAGCTATTACTATAATTTCCAAGGGAAAATTCTGCCTTTTGGCCAAATGGTGCATATTCGCCATCATTCAAGACTAGTGCCGGCCTGTTAGTATCAAATACATCATCATCATCTGCAGCATCGTAATATGCAGCGGCTGGGTTCTTTAACCCTGTAATTGGATCATCTCTTGCCACAATATCAATCTCTTGCACAAGCTTTATCATACTATTCTCACCATAATTAACACCATAGGAGGCACTAATCGGAATAACTCCTTGTACCCAAGCATCAACAATTCTTGCTCTTTGTTTAGTACCCAATCTTGAAATTGGGAATTCACCCTTTTTAATGAAAGCAACTATATCAATAACCACATGGTGCTTACTTAATATGGTGTTGACAATAAGTGGAACCAACGAAGCATAATATTTAGTACGTTTTGACTCACATACAACAATGGTATAATCAGAACATTTAAACACACATGAACCGTTCTTGTAAATATCCGAGTGACATGATTCAATAGTGTTTTCAATATCTATTGGGAAATGATGTAATCCCATAACTTCAAAGGTATCAGCAATTTTACCCAAAACAAATAGTGGCTGGAAAGTGGAAATTTCATTGTCACTCTCTTTAGCATTGTTCTTGGTCACTGAAACATTATGCAAGAACCCTAGATCACCAGTACGCAAATACGTAACATCCGGATTACCATTGGCAATAACACCTCTGAACTGAGTCTGGGCAAAATGATCAACTGGACCCTTTGGCCCATTTGTGAATGATGTCAAATTTGCTTCTGAACAAACCCAAATCTCCCCAAATTCACCTTCTTTACAGATTTTTCTAGTTTCGGGGTTGACAATAGCAATTTCAGTACAAACAGGTACCATTCCCGAATCTTGAATATGCAACGCGTTTGGAACTTCAGCTTGATTGACAACAGAAATATAACCTTGACGAAGGGCAATTGGGTCCAAGAAAAGATCAACCGGAGCAACTGTCATGTATGATCTGGTTGCTATCATTGGGTTGAAATAATGACTGTGAACCGTTGACATAGCAGCAGCACTAAGTTTCGTAGGTTGAAATACTTTGGAAATCTTTCTCAATAAATCGATTTCGACTCTATTCTCTGTACTGATCATCATATTCTTCAAGTTTGACAAATTGAATCCCTTTGGATTAAACTTGATTGCTGCATATTTAAGCATTTGTTCGGTGACAAAAACATCCTTCACTTTATACTTTGCAAGAGTCAAAAAGAACTGCAATGGATTCTCAGCGTAACTAACTGGCGAACTCAAATATGTAGTTGTGCCCAAAAAGACCCCCAACAAACAGGCCTGTACAAACCCAATTCCAGAAGCGTGTCGAACACATCCCACAATTGAAGACTGGGAACTCAAGTTGCAGGTTTCCTTAAATACCTTACACACCCCAATGATGTTCTTGTTACTCAAAGTTGCACCCACACGATAATGGTCTGAAGTGAAATTTAACCAAACCATCGCAGTAGTGTTGTCGTCTCTGAAATTCACGGCAGCTTGATAGCTAGCAATCTTGGAGTTTAATGAAGCCAAATTAGACACTTTCGATAGCTTTACAGTATTTTTTATCTTCAATGACTTGACTCTCTTGTGAGCGATTTTCTTTAATGAATCTGCAACAGGACCATTCTTCAAGAATTTTTCCACCTCATCATTAACCAAAATTTCCGACACATCGAAATCTCTGATCACACCAACAAACGCCGGGAAATCCTCTCCAATTCTGTTGGAATCAAATGGCAACATTGGAACTGGGATAATACCACACATCAAACAGGCATATACCGCAATCACAAACTCTTCGGAAAGAGAATACATAAGGATAACATATTGACCAGCTTTTATGTTTGCCTTTTCAATTAAATATTGACACACGGCGTAAACACGCGTTTCAAATTTTTTCCACGTTAAAGGTTTGGATTTCCCATTATTGTCAACATTGTGGAATGCAATTGAATCACCGGATTTAGCAACCCTAAATTTCAAGATATCAATAATGGTTTTGAAATCAGTTAAAGGAGCACCCGTTTTGTCGTCAATAGATTTTTCTCTATAGTCAATGGTGGAATATTGGTCAGGAAAAGTTGTAAGTGTCGTGTCTCGTATGTCTGAAACAATTGGTGACCAAATACCGCCGATAATATCTTCACCATGAGGTATCATACTAATCGAGTTTCTTATAAAGAATTTAACAAAATCAGCTCTCAAAGATCCTTCGAGGAATTTTTTCTTACACAACATGTTGGCAATTTCTCGACCCCCACTTCTCATGATCTTGGGTAAAGTATCACAATCAACAACCAACACACAATATAATCGCAAAAAGTGTCTTCTGTACAACGCATCAAAACACTTTTGGGCAATGGCATTCAATACAGATTCATTAAGCGGAACCCCACCAACATAATCCAGCTCAAGTCTGGATTTTGCACCTCCTGAAGTGGAAACATCGGTTGTGCTTGCATCTTCAGCAACCTGTTTTCTAACAACTTCAGCTTCAACAATTGCAATCGGTAAATATTCATTACCAATGAAAATATCAAAAATGGTACAATCATAAACTTGCTTCACTTCACTTGCCAATGTTGCTAACAAATGTGATGAATAATGGTATCGTGATCCGGTCCCAATAACAAACTCTTTATTCATTTTCTGATACAATGCTTGATCAATCCAACTAACTCTTTGTCGTATTCTATCTTCATACAATCCAAGAACGTACACTTTCCCATTATAAGTAAACCCCAACAAACCGGTTCTCAAAAAATCCATATCCAAGAAACCATTGGCCCCACGGCATTTTGCATGGAAAATCAGCTTCGATTCCTTTCTCAAACCATAAAAACCACCCGATAAACAAGGACTGTCAATCCAAATTTCTCCCAATTCACCTTTGTTCACCAAAATGGACAGCTCGGGGTTCACAACAGCTAATGTAGCGTCTGGTAACGGATACCCAAATGCATCGACTCTTAAAAGATCCGGTGCAATATCGTCGTTTGCCGAAGGGTTGGTTTCAACAATTTTGACAATGTTTCGCGAAAGTGCATCTTTATCTATCAAAACAGACGAAAGATCACTAGACTCTTCATCGCGAATAGGAATTCCCAACTTGTCTTTACCTCCAATCCAATCTCTAAGTGAAATTACCATACCACCATATTCACTCAAAGTTAACATAGGGATAATGGCATTATCTGGACGTTGGCATCCTAAGGGACGCAAATATCTTTGTGACAAGATTTCCATAAATTCCCCGTCTATAGTTAATGCATTCACTAAAACCCACTTGACAGACGAAAAATCAACACGTTGGGTCTTTGAAAAATATCTCGTGGCACTTGGTGATTGCTGGTAATCATATGTTACTCGTTTCAAACCAAAGTAATCAGCCAACAACAATGACGCTTTGCATCTTGAAATTAAGTTGGCATATAACCCTTGGACTTCCATTACCCTTTGAGGCGCCCAGATATGAACATTACCAGAATACACAGCAAACAACACCCCGAGAATAATACCAATAGAGAACCTTATATCTAGCGTAGCCAACACCACTTTTTTATCCGCCTGGTATTTCTTGTAGCTTCTTTGAAGACCACCTCCCGAATTCGGTAGAGACAGAAGCGTTGCATCAAGGCAATGCATTTGATGATGTATTGTTCTATGACTCAAGGCTATCCCTCTCAACTCACCCACCGGCGATCTGGAAAACTCCACATAAGCCAAATTGGAATCATTGGCACTTTTGTTTTCTTTTTTCAATTTTTGTTGTTTAGAATTCCAATGGGACACTTCAGACTTCTTGGCTGACCCAAAGTCAGTTGTTCTCCATCGGGTGAGCTTTGATGGCCAAGAAATTCTCAGATTTTGAGTAGTCAATCTATCCAATTCCTTTGCAACAGTTTCTGAGTAAAGCAATAATTTGGACGAAGTCAAGTTTATGATGTTCAACACCTCACTCAACGATATATCTTGATGGATTGGAATGGCAGTTACTCCGGCCATAAAACAACCAAATAAAGCAACCACAAATTCAGCGACTTCACCATCCTTGTACAATAAAACCACTGTATCTGAATTCTTCATACTCATTTTGTGTTGAATTTCATAAGCCACTTTAACTGCTTTCAAGTATAACTTCTCCCAACTTATAGAATTGACTTCCTTACCTTTAGAGTCCAAAACTATGAAAGCCAAGTCTGTTTTATAGATTGTTCCTCTATAGGCCAATATATCCATCAAACTATGAGGACTCAATTCCTGCCATTCGCTGGTTGCTTTTCGTGGATTTAAAGGACGTTCTAGCTGTGTGGGATCAAGTTGTAAAAATTCATCTTGCTGCAGTTTCTGGTGTAATCGATTGATTGATTGCATGATTTCTTCTCTTCTGTTTATAAATGTCCATTGGTCAATAACTTTGTTGACCAAAAAGTCTTCGTCCAATTTTTGCAATAGAATGGCCATGTCTGGAGGAATATCAACATTAGTAGTAGCCGCTGTTCTCAAATTTGAAGTTATATTGGTAGATGAGTTAGAAACCATCTGTTCATTGTTCATCAATGTACCTGTTTCTGGATTTATCGTGGCAGCTGAAATGGAACGTTGTCTATGGTGATCATGATGATGATGGTCGGACGACAGATTGGCTGCCTGGTTTGACGACGACACCGGCGGTATCTTTAAATTATTATTGCTACTTGAATGAGACATCTAAATAGTGAATTGTAATAGCATAAGCTGGTATTGCAGTCTTGTCCAAACAGTTTATGGTCTTGTATTGGGTTGGGCAATTTAAGTATTTGTTTTCATTTTTCATTTTCATTTTCATTTCCAGTTTTTTTTTTTTTGATTTTCTTTTAAGGACGTAGAAAAAAAAAATTCTCGTCTCGTATTATTTGTCTATTGCGTCAACAAAAGCCAAAAACAAACACTACACTACACCAGGGTTTTTTTTTACTATGGCAGGGCATACATTCTTACGTAATCTACATCTACATACAAGCTTCTATGAGTTCGTTTGAGCAATGTCATGTAAGGTTAATATAATCTTAGAACACAAATAAGACAATATTTCATTATGTTATGTTCATTGACAAAGAAGTAATCCTCAATGCAATGTTACCCTTGAGCGTAAAATTTAATGCCATCCCTCCAACCTACTTGTACTGATTTCATATTGATGGTGCAGCGCACATTGAAAATTTTTTTTTTTTTTTTTTTTTTTTTTTTTTTTCAGTTGATTTTGCAGATAGAGTTATTTGAATCTTACAACTACAAGAACAATGCTAAGGCACACCAGAAACAAATGTTTACTGATAATACCAAGGCGTTATTTATTTGTGCCTAGTAACAGTTTTACTGATTCAAAGAAAAAGAATGTGATACGAGCCAAGCCAAGAGTAAAGTCTACACCTAAGATTATGGAAGATGAAGCTCATCAAAAGAAACCACAAATTGATAAATCACTTATTGCAAAGGCAAAGAAAGATTTAAGGGAACTTCGAAGTTTAGCAAAAGATGTGTCAGAGTATATCGAGCCAAAAGATATTGACTCTTTAACAACAACGAAGAAGATCTCAACGGAATTGCCACCTATTGATATCGATGAGGCTACGGAAGATATATTTCAAGAAATTTCTGATCTGAAGGGCAAAATGAAGAAACATCCAAAAGCATTACCACCTAGTTTATCATTCCCAGAGAAAATCAATCAAAGATTAGGCTTGGTCTCGGATTTATTGGTTCTGAGAGAATCCACTTCTAATTTACCAGAAAAGACTCGAAACGATAAATGGAATATTTTATTGACACAGTTGAATGCAGCTGGTGGATTCAAAGAGTTGTCAGAAGTAGATATAAGACTGTTTGTGAATAAGATTCCATTACGATCTTTAAGAAATCTAATCCCTTTTATCGAAAATATGTACCATGAGGCAGGGGTGTCAGTGCATTACAATACTTATTACTCGTTTATTAGAGCATTGTCATTAGGAGCTTCGATCTCAGATACACAGATACAAGTTATTGAAGGTTATTTCAATGAAATTGAAAAACAAACAGAGTTGAAAATGGATCATTATGAAACAAAGATTGCCGTATATGTTAAAAACAAGAACAAGAAAAAAATCGAAGAGGTCTTAGGAGTCATGAAAGCTAAAAATTTGCCACTTCTGAAGTCAATATACAAGTCAATTTTATCAAGTTATGTTTACTATACTAAGGATCACCGTCGGGCTATAGAAGTCTTTGACTCAATGAAGTTTTTATCCGAGTCAACCAAACCAGATGCAAAAGTTTACGCTCAGATTATTATTTCCTGTATGATGAATGATGACATTGATAAGGGATTGGATTTATTACAAGAAATGAGAGATAATAATGTCAAACCTAATCAAAGCATTTTATCTGCCTTGGCTAAAGGATGTGCTAGAAGTCGACAACACAAGTTTCAGGCTTGGAACCATTTATTCCAAATTTACGAATATGGATGGACGCCTACTTTGCAAACCTTTGAACATATGCTTTATATTTCTGCTAAAGATGGTGATGTTGAGTTGACTAGAGCCCTTTTCTACAAAATGTTGGAAACCAATTCGGTTACTCCTAGTGCCTTTATCTCATTGATGCTAGCCTATGCAAATTACCAATCCCCTACATCAAGAACTGAACCATTCTTGGTTTCCTTGACTGAAAATGGTAGACTATTCAAGCAAAATATTATGGCCAATGTTGATTTTAGCAAACCCATTCACGGGTTCCCATTTTTACCAACATCAAGAATTCCAGATGGTAAATTCATATTGGCCGAGTCAAGTGCCATTTGGGCGTATACTATAATGCATAATCCAAGTTTTGTTAATAATCCCCATGTTGCTGCTCCATACTTGAACATTGCTTACGAACTTGGTGAATTCAATGACTTCAAAGATAGGTTGAATGAGAGCACTTATTTGAATGATGAAGGTATTCCTAAAGTCAGAGAAATTGAAATTATTGAACCAAATGAAGAGACCGAGTCACCAGATTCAGAATTACAGGTTGTTGAACCTAATGAAAATGATACAGGCCTTGTTAAGTCACCAATTCTTAATAAATTACTGGGACATCTCAAAGACAACAGACATAAAGCACCAAGAGATTCTATGATTTATCAAATCGCACTTGACGCCGCTGGCAAGTTTAAGAAATTTGATTTTGCACAAGAAATAATCAAAGAAAGAGGTCAGTTTAGAAAATCAAACATGTTTAAAAAATTATCATCAAAGGAGCAAACTAAACAAGATTTCCAATTTGCTGAGAAATTAGTCTATTGTTATGTCAAGATGAATTTGATAGAAGATGCCTATTCAGTAGTACTACTGTCTGTTGACAGGTTCCCATGGGGTTGGAAACAATTGGTTCCACTTAATACCGCTGCTATAAATCTTGGAAGTTCAGAATTGGCAGCTGCCGTTAGAAAAATTGCTCAAAGTAACCAAGTTAAACATCACGGTAAAATAAAAAGTAACGATTATAAAAAATATGTAATGAAGAGAGGCTACTAAAGAATTTGTAATAGAGTTACCTTTCAATACCATGTAAATAGTTAGAATTGTTTAAAAAACAGAAAATATGAAAATATGAAAATATGATACAATGATATAGATGTTTGTAATGTTTGTTTAATAATGATTAATAATATATACACATACACATAAAATAATATTTACAAGACGATACTTATCATACCAGGCTTTTTAATAAGTTTTCTAAATGGTTTTCCGTTGATAAAGTTGGAAAATTGTTCAATCTGTGAAATTTCATTAATAATTTCATCATCTGTCTTAGCAATTAATGATTTATCAGATTCAATAGTTCCACGATGTTTACCATTAATGAAGATATTGAATGATATCAAGTTAGATTCAATTGGTTTATCATTTGGATATTTTTCATAGAAAATGGATTTTGGTTGACTTATACCTTGATTAATTGAAAACCTTTCCCAACACTCCTCTGATGTTGCAGGAGTAACTGGGGCCATGCATACCAATAATTTCTTGTAACAATCAAAGACCAAGTCTTGATTGAACTGCTCTGGTGACTTGACAGCATTTGAAATGGCATTTGTCATCTTCATAAGATCTGAAATGACTGTATTCAATGAAAAGTCAACTTCTATGGATTTGGTAATTGACTGAACATAAGATTGAATTTCATTATAAAGCTTCAATTCTTCAGAGGTAAATTTGATATTATCATAAGTTTTACCATTGAGAGTGAGTCCCATGAACGAATGAGGAGCCGTTTGCTCATCTAATTTGTAGGTAGCCCCAACAATATTATCACTCAATTGAATTACTCTGCGTAACCATCTGTCGGTACCAGCAATTTGTTCTTCTTGCCAATTAAGTGTATCTGAAACTGGAGCCAGGAATAACATTTGTGCTCTAACTACATCAGCACCATATTTTCCAATACATTCAGCTGGATCAACCCCATTGTATTTTGATTTGGACATTTTTTCAAACGACACATTTGGTACTTCACCAGTTGACTTGATGACTGGATTTTGTGGATCAGTGACGTCAAGTTCATTTGGTTTTAAAAATCTACCATTAGTTGGATCAGTAAATGTTCTACCGTGAACCATACCTTGGGTGACTAATTTTTGGAAAGGTTCTTTGTGATGAGGTTCACCATTCCAAATACCACAGTCACTTAAAAACTTACTAACAAATCTTGAATACAACAAATGTAAAATTGCATGCTCAACACCACCAATGTAAAGGTCAACTGGCATATTCTTTGCAGCGGCTGGGTCAAGTAACGATTTTTTGTTTTTAGGATCCAAGTAACGGAAAAAGTACCACGAGGAGTCCATAAATGTATCCATGGTATCAGTTTCACGTTTTCCTGGTTTTCCACAGGAAGGACATTCAGTATTTACAAATTCTTCAATTTTCTCTAATGGGTTACCTTTACCAAAATGTTGACCTTTAATTGTTGGAAGCAAGACAGGTAATTGTTCATCTGGAACTGCAACAGGTCCACAATCATCACAATGAACAATAGGAATTGGTGCACCCCAGTATCTTTGTCTACTTATCAACCAGTCTCTAATTCTGAATTGGGTCGATGATTTACCCAAACCATGGTATTCTAAATTCTTTGTGATCAATTTCATAGCTTCTTTCACAGACTTCCCTTTATAATCCCCAATTGTTTTCAAACCATGGGGCAAAACAGTACTATCTTGTAAAGTACCAACTTTTTCAACATATGGATAACTAGAGTCATCAGATTTTTTAGGAGCCACTATCTGAGTAGCTGGGGTTTCAGGTTCGTGCAATTTCCAAAATTCAAAATCACGTTCGTCATGACCAGGACACCCCATCACTGCACCATGTCCATAGTCACCCAAGACATAAGGAGCAGTGTAGATTGGAATATCAAACTTCTTTTGAGCTTGGTTGTTCACATCAATTGGAATAGATGCTTTTACCCCTTTCAATTTATATCCAATCTTTGAAGTTGGATCATCTATTTGTTTTGCTTCTTCAATGAATTTTGCCAATTCCGGATCTTCAGATGCCAATTTTTCCACAATTGGATGATTCAAAGCTAAAGCAACAAATTGTAAACTAAACAATGTATCTGGTCTAGAAGTAAACACTTTAACATCACCAAATCCAGAATCTAAAGGAATGACAATTTCAGTACCAGTCGATTCACCAATCCAATTCTTTTGCATAGTCTTCACTTTACTTGGCCAATTATTCAAATATTTCAAATCATGATTCAATTCCTTAGCATACTCAGTAATACGAATGAACCATTGTTTCAAAAATTTCTTCTCAACAATTGCACCACTTCTCCATGATCTTCCATCGGCATCAACTTGTTCATTTGCAAGAACAGTTTGATCAACAGGATCCCAATTAATTTCCGAATAGTTACGATAAGCTAAACCTCTTTCAAATAACATCAAGAAAATCTTCTGGGTCCATTTATAATATTCTGGAGATGATGTATTAACTTCTCTTTCCCAATCAAAATCCGCAAGGAAAATTTCCGTTTGTTGTTTCATTTTTGCAATATTCATTTCTGTCCATTCTGCTGGATTGATATTTCTTTCAACTGCAGCATTTTCTGCTGGTAATCCGAAGGCATCCCATCCCATTGGATGAATCACGTTATATCCATTTAATCTTTTGAATCTAGCCACCACATCACTGATTGTATACACACGAAGGTGACCTAAATGAAGAACCCCTGAAGGGTATGGAAACATTGACAAAGAATAAAAAGTCTCAGCATCACTAGGAATCAAGTGCTTGGTTGGGTGGAGTGAATTTGTTGGGGATTGTTCCTTCCATGCATTTTTCCATTTTTCATCCAATTTTGGAAATTCTATAGTCTTTGACAGGACAGTGGAGACATATTTAATATGACATAGTGTTGATCTCCTTAGTGGTGAGCGTCGTATCATTGCTGCGATATTAGTGTGGTGTGTCCTACAAAGTGTGGATATCTAGGATTGAATCTTCAACGAGTCTTGATGGATGTTGGGAATTGAAAATTCTCATTACTGGTAGGAATTTAACGCGCGCGGGAGGAATCGTTCACCCAACCGGCCAAAGAAAAGTTGATGGAAAGCAATGAAGAGACAACAACAACAACAAAAAAAAAGACAAAAAACAAAATGGGAAAGCAAAATAAAGAACGAAAAAAAAAAAAAAAAATTATAGAGATCATCATCATCGTCATCGTCATCGTCATCATCAACAAAATCGATCAGGATCATCATTATTACCAGGTATACCATTTACCAATTTTATAAACCACGCATCAATGCCAATTAATAGGAAAAGATCTCTTAGTCCAAATACAGAGTCATCTTTCACAAAAGATGGTTCTGATGAACAGAAAAGATCCACACTTTCATCATATTTTTCAAAATTTAAACAATCGTTCTTATCCCCATCTCCAACTGCAGAAACTAAAGATAACGATTCACAACCAAATGAATCACCAGCTGAGGTTAATATTGATAATGATTCTTTAACTAATTTCACACCATCAGATAAAAGAAGAAGATTATCTATCCAGGGGCATCCTTCTCCTCAGCAAATCCCAAGATCTTCTGTTGCTTATAGTGCACAATTCTTGCCTCGTCAAAGATCATACCTGATCATCTACAATGGGGTTAAGACAAACGAAGAGGAATTGAACAATGATTTGGAGGTTAGAGTTACAGCCAAAGAATTACAAAGTAGCACCAACGACCGTGATGATTCTCCTTTGTTGGACTTGCCTCCGGCACCAAATTCTGATATCATTCTTGGAGGTGGTGAAATTGATGAGAAAGTAGCAGTTGAAGAAGAGAAAGATGATAATGGAAATGTTGCAGAATTCCAAGAAGTGATTGAGTATGCCCCATTGTACCAAGATGAAAGTGGGAATATTGTTCGTCCACCGTTCATTAATTTGGACCCAAGAGAAAGATACCAGTTGTTACAGTTAAAACGTTCTATTGAAACATCAGAAGCTTTACAAAGTAGAATAAAGTATATGGTGAATCCTAATGAGACACAAAGCAGGAAGATCAAAGGAACTAACAAAGTTGAAACTTCGACTCAAACTCATGACATTGATTATTTGAATACAAAGTTAAGTTTCAAAAGGAAATCCGAACCTCATAGTTTAATTCAACAACGTCCCTTGAAGAAACAAAAGCGTAGAGGATTTGCAATGCCAGTTTTAGAATATGATATTACGCCCAAAGAACCAGTTGTTTCTACTTCTTCTTTGAATGGAGTTTTAGGTGAAGTCAGTAAACCTAAATTTAAAGATCTGACTATTGTTGAAGACAAGAAAATAACTCGTATTATCCCCAGAGAAGATGAAGAACCAATTTCGAAAAAGTTTGCCAAACCAAGCGGAACTGGTAACCGTGATTTATTTGGCAGAGAGGATACTAGTACTTTGAAATTGGATGATAATTATATCAAACAAACTGATTCGATATCGGATATCATCAAGCTCAAAGATAATTTGGAAGAGACAAATAAGACAAAGAAAGTTTCTGTTGGTCCATCTTCTGGATTTAAATTCAACATTAAGAAAGATGACTTTAAAGAAGTTTTGGATGCAAGAAAAGAAAACGACAAAATGCTTGAAAATACTAAATCAACCAAAAGTGGTTTGTTTGAGGAAAAGAAACCAGAAGAAAAGACAAGTTTGTTCAGTAACGACTCAAAGCCGCTGTTCCTGTTTGGTGGATCCAAGAAACCAGAGCAACCTTCGTTATTCACCAAATCTGATAATGATAGCAAAGAACCACCCAAAATTTCATTTGGAGGACAACCAGCCCAGACAAAAGAAGCCCCTAAATTTTCTTTTGGAAAGACAGCTACTCCCGAAGAACCAAAGTTATTGCTTAATAATAACAAGGAAAAATCAGAGGAACCAAAAACATCAAGCTTGTTTAGTTTTGGTTCAACAGAAGAGAAGAAAACAACAGATGCACCAAAACAAGTTTTATTTGGAGACAAGAAGGATTCAGAATCGGAAAAACCATTATTCAGTTTTGGTGGACCAAAGAAAGATGCTGGAACAGCACCTACATTTTCATTTGGTGGAAAGAAAGAATCCACTCCTGCATCTCTTGATGACAAAAAAGATACTCCAAGTATATCTTTTTCGTTGACTGCTAACAAGAAGGAAGAAGAAAAGCCTAAACTAGATGAAGCAAAACCATTATTTTCATTCAGCGGTGCCACATCAAAAGATTCAACGCCATCTATACCAAATACAGCATCACCAACTCCATTTTCTTTTGGTGTCCAAGCGAAAGATGACAAAAAGGATGAACAACCAAAATCAGGGTTATTCTCACTTCCTCAAAGTAAAACCGACACGGCAACTCTGGCAGGAAGCACATTCAAGTTTGGAACTAGTAATGACAAATCCCAAAAACGTCAACTTGACGATGATAATGCAAAAACTGAAACCGAAAAGAAGGACAAGAATGAAAACCAACAATCTGTTACCAAAAAGGTTGATTTTGAAACACCAGCATCGACCACCCCACAGCCAATTCTGTTTTCATTTGGCAGTGCCACTAGTAGTAATTCGAAGCCTGCATTTAATTTGGGAGCCAACACCACTGAAAAGAATACTAGTACTCCAAGCACTCCATCTGTTGCTACATCAACTCCTGCTCCTGCTCCTGGGTCAGGGTCAGGGCCAGGGTCTACACTTACAAATAACGCTACCAATGCTCCAAATGTGGGAGCCTTTTCCTTCAATACTGCAAGTAAACCAACTCCTCCACCAGTAGGAAATCCAAACTTTAAATTTGCAGCTGGAATCACACCACCATCTGGAGCCAAGCCACTGTTCAATTTCAGCGCACCAGCCAGTTCATCTACACCAACATTTGGTGGATTCGGCCAAACACCTGCTTTTGGTGGAAGTGCTACTAGCGCAAGTCCAGCATTTGGTCAATCTAACAATACAGGAGGTGCATTTGGACAATCTAACAATGCAGGAGGCGCATTTGGACAATCTGCTCCACCTAGTGTCTTTGGGCAGTCGTCATCAAGCAATAACAACACTTTTGGTCAATCTAGTAATATGTTTGGTAGTAAACTGGCTACAAATATAACAACAGGTCCTGCTAATACTGCATTTGGAAGTAGACCTGCAACACCTACATTTAACTTTGGAGGTGCAACCAATCCTGCTGGTAGCACTAATCCTGCAATGCCTGCTCCATTACCAAGTGGAGTGCCGCTGTTTAATTTTACAGGTAGCAAAGAATCTACACCTGATCCTGCAACTATTTTTGGTCAACATAATGCCAATAGAAGTGCTAGTTCCACCCCATTCGGTAATACTATGAACAATAATATGTTTGGTCAACAAGCACAACCACAGACACAGCCACAACAACAGCCAAACATGTTTGGTGCTACTAGTAATCCTGCAAATAACTCATTTACATTTGGTGGTGCTAATGGTGCTCCAACTATCAATGGTGGTGTCCCTACACCAGTGGTGAATCCACGTAGAATTATCCAACCAAGATCTAGAAGAAGATAATGAGGAGTCAAGGTGGATAGATATGTTTTCTTTTTAGTTTGTATAGAACATTTTATACTGTATTATAATACTATGTTGTTTTAGAAATGAATGCCGACATGCATGGCTTATTTCCGATTGAGTCTCTGAAAAAGTGGGGTTTATCGAAGGTGGAGAGTATCGGTGTTAAACAGGCACACACATACACACACACATAGAGAGAAATAATTTACATGTGTCATTTTAATTTTGTGCAAAAATATCAATTTTCTCTCATCAATAACACGTGAATGATATCACGTGGGTAAACGTAGAATAAGGTTATGGACATGAGCAAGTAAGTAGATATTGTGTCCATTAACCCTTGATATCAATTGAATTTGCATCTATAATTTAACATCAATAGGTCTGATATAAACACAAACTCTCGAAAAGGCAAATTTATCATGACACACGTATTTTGTACGCCACAAACTTTGGAAACATGAAATGAGTGTCATATAAAAAGACAGATTATAATATGCAACACTAGGAGATAATACGTATAGGTGCTTACAGTAATATAAAACAAACAAACAAACAAAAATGAGAGAGATGAATATGGACCGCGGGATGTATACCAATTGACAAGGTTAAAAAAAGAAAAAATAAAAAAAAGACAATCCAACCTTGATTTCCCAAATAGGAAATGAACGAAATATAACGTAGGAACAACCATTTATTATTGATTGCTATTATTATTAAAACTGCAAGTAATAATGTATTACAAGGCGTGCGACGATTAGTGAGCACCAACATTATAGTAATTCTAGAATATCAATGAGTAGAGTTTCTATAATGGTCACAAGAATAGGAAAAGAAAAGTCATTGTATAATATAGAGGGGGTTTCGCTTGTTTCATATATATATACTTTTGCTAGCACGCAAACCACGTGAATGATGATAATACAAGCAATTGTGACGAAATCGTCAATTAGACTACACATATCTGATACACGTTTGATGCTGTTGGAACTTTCATGTGTATCAAAAGTTCTAGCAATAACACTTGATGGTTATGGTGAATGAAATGTGGAGAAATAAACTAGCAAACAATAAGCATACCCACCTATTTCAAGAGATAATCCCAACATCCTGTATACAAACTACGTACTCGTGACATAAGATTTCCTTAATTAGGTAATGAATTTTTTTTGCCTATTAATTCTTATGTTGTATAATTATATTGTTGTTGCGTTAGTCAATAACCACCCCCTAACTAATGAACAAAAATAGACAAAAGCAAAAAAGAAATGAAATATGGATTTTCACTTTTTTGGAATTTTTATTTTTTTTTTTTGGGTTTAATAGATTTTTAACTTGAGAATGTGATAATTATCGTTCCGTCTCCAACTTGCTCCTCAATTTTTGTAAATTGATAAACGGTAAATCTTGTTGATATATAAATACCACCACAAACTCTCCAGTTGTAAAGATAATAAATAAACATACTTCTTTTAGTTTATCACTCTTCTTATCAAAAGAAACATCTCCTTTTATATTTTTCATTTCTCAGATTTTGGAATTCTACTTACATTGTGGTTAATTCGGAATACAAATAATCAACCTACCTAAACGACTGATTAAATCATCTGACCTTAAATCTGCACTTCACTACCTGAAACACTACTCACAACAACAATAACAACACAATTGATTAAAGTGAAAAAATAGAAACCCAACCAATTGACTTACAAATTAATCATTTCCTCCCATTGATTTAAATTTTGATTTTTTTTTGCATTTTCTTGCTCCGCCTACGAAATCTAAACTTTTTCCCCTTTTGATAATTCTTCAAGATTTGGTGGAAAAAAAAATTTCATAAGCAACAGCAAAAAAAAAACTACACAACAAAAAAAAATTATTAACGAAAATTTAAAGTTGGTCCTTTTCAAATCAAGGAGGTAAAAAAAAAAATTAAATTTACAACAACAGCTGTTCTTTAATAATTGGCACTTTAGAATAACTATATCGACCACCCACAATGACTTCTGAAAACGTTAAATACCGTTTACAGAGAATTCAAACCCTTAATGGTGAACAAGAAGTTACCTTGAAACAAGTCTGGGCATACTTTTTGAAGTTCTACGGTTATCCAATTGATATTTCGGATCAAGATTTGGCTTATAAACAATGTTTTGTTGCTTCTACTTCAACTGCCAATTTTGATGAATCACAAGCTATTCCAACATTAGGTTTATCAAAGACAAACACTAGAGGTTCAATTAATTCTACAACAAGCACTGCATCCAAAAAGAAGAGAGGTTTGTTTGGTTCCAAGAAATCATCCGCATCGGCCATGAATGCCAGTGTCAGTAACCAACTGACTGGTACTCCACCAGCAAATTCCAAAAGAATGATGCAAATCCAATCACAATCATCTTCAGAAAGATATGTCCCAGTAGACAGACCAAGTGAAGAATTCTTTGCTATCTATGCTCACCATTTCAAGGCAAGTTATGAATATTCCGATGATTATGACCCAAGTTTGGATTCTGCTGTCGGTGGTGGTGGTTACTCCAATGGTAATGGATACTATGGAAATGATGATGCTGCATCAATCAACTCTATGGAAACTTTTGTTACTGCTTCTACTTCCTTAACTGATTATGATGATTTGCCAGCTCTGATTTTTAAGAACAATGGAAGAGCCAATGGTAATACATATGGTGGTAGAATTGGTCACCCTGGTAAACAACAGCAGCAACAGCAGCAGCAATACCAACAATCAGGATTCTCATCATCTGGAGGACGTTCTCTTCATGAAGCTACCCTTAACTATCCTGTTCATGTCAATACTGGCCGCAGTCCACTTACTTTCCTTAATCAATACAATCCAAAGGAACAGCATCAAGCTATTTGCAGAGTTCCTCGTAACGATTTAATTGATAATCTTCTATTACGTTTTATCAGAGCAAGAAAGTGGGATAGTGAAAGAGCCATTGAGATGATGTCCAAATCCTTGCATTGGAGAAGTACTGATTTCCCAGCTGATATCTGGGCCATGGAAGGTGATGCCCCATCCTATCTTAACGGAACTAATAAAGGGTTTGTTCATAATTTCACCACTGAAAAATCCTGGATCAAAGGCAGAGATAAGAACAATAACCCAATTTTCATGTTTCAAGCCAAGAAGCATTTCACTGCTGATTCTCCATTGGAACAAAACCAAAGATATGCCATTGTTACTATTGAATGGGTTAGATTGTTTTTAAGAGAAGTTAGTGAATCTGTTGATACTTGTACCATTGTCTTTGATTTGACTGGTTTCTCACTTAAGAATGCCGATTACTCCACCATCAAGTTTTTGGCTGATGTTTTTGAAGCCCATTATCCAGAAACTCTTGGTTTCATTTTGATTCACAATGCTCCATGGATTTTCTCTACTGTTTGGAACATCATTAAAGGTTGGTTAGATCCAGTTGTTGCCTCCAAGATCCATTTCACCAAAGATTCTAAAGAATTGTCTAAATTCATTGATCCAACTTTGATTCCAGATTATTTGGGTGGTGAAGATACTACCCGTGGATTCTATCCAATTCCTGAACCAAAAGACGAATTTCCACCAAAACAAAAGGATGCTGAATTTGTTAGATTAAGAAGAGAAAGGGATGAATTGTTTGTTAGATTTGTTGAAACTACCAAGAGATGGATTGAATCTACAAACCCTCAAGTATCTGAAAAATACTTGAGAGATAAGATTGATTTAAATGTGGCAATCTCCAAAAATTATATTCAATTAGATCCATATATTAGAAATGCAGGTATTTATGATAGAGATGGTACGTTGACTGTCGGTCATTAGAAACGATAAGGTTATTATTATTCTTTTTTTCATCATTTATGCGTTCTCCCCTTTTTTTTTAACTTTTACTTCATTGTCTATTAGTTTCATATATGTTATATTTTTATATATATTTATTAAAGAAAAATCAGTGTTGACTAAAAACAATTGTAGAAATCGTGGTTGGAGATTTGTATGACGTATTATTTTGGCTGCGTTTTACTGCGAAATTTTCCGAAAAAAATTAAAAGTTGAAATGAGATCGAGAAATGGTCTCTGTCAGCTTGCACTCGAATAATCACTTACACTATGACGGATTTGGTATATATTACAGTAGTTGAAGAATGATTATAGTTAATTTAATATCAAAATTTACTGCCAACAAATCGCACACACACGCATATGACTACAGTCTAATCTGTCAAACTAATTCCATGTCAAAACAATCGCCTACAAATTGACACACATACATGCATTCATTCTCCCTTTGTTCGAAAGGATTCAATGATTAATATCCATCCATTGGTTGATTTTTCCAAAAATATGTATTCTTTAACACGTTGATCCTTTTTCGTTTTGTCGATCCAATACCCATTGGAATGTATTGTTGACCACTATATATATAAACAGGTTAATATTTCTTCAATGTTGATGATTCTACGGTTTTATTATTCCTCATCTAGTCGTTGACATGTTTTTATCACAGTTGGTAGTTTCCCTTGTGTTTGGATTACTTGTCACTGCTTCTCCTATAACTTCACCTCCTGGTTTCATTGCACTAGACTTTGACATTATTAAAACGCAAAAGAATATCGTTCCCAATGAGAATATCATTGTTTCTAAAAGACAACCAGTTCCTGTAACTTTGATAAAGGAACAAATAGCTTATGCGGCCGAGATAACTATTGGTTCAAATAACCAGAAACAAACAGTTATTATTGATACTGGATCCTCTGATTTATGGGTAGTTGACAAAAATGCCACGTGTGTTCGTAGATTTGAACAACAAGTGCAAGATTTTTGTAAAGCAAATGGAACGTATGATCCAATTACATCTAGTTCTGCTAAAAAATTAGGAACAGTTTTTGATATTAGCTATGGAGATAAAACCAATTCTCTGGGAAATTGGTATAAGGATACTATTAAGATTGGTGGGATTACTATTACTAACCAACAATTTGCAAATGTCAAATCGACTTCTGTTGCTCAGGGAGTCATGGGAATTGGATTCAAAACAAATGAAGCTTCTAATGTTACTTATGATAATGTTCCCATCACTTTGAAAAAACAAGGGATAATTTCCAAAAGTGCCTATTCACTTTACCTAAATTCATCAGATTCAACAACTGGTGAGATAATTTTTGGTGGGGTTGACAATGCTAAATATACTGGTAAATTAATCGACTTGCCTGTTACTTCCAATAGAGAATTAAGAATCTATTTAAATAGTCTTACTATTGGTGTGACAAATATTTCTGCTTCAATGGATGTTCTTTTGGATTCAGGTACTACTTTTACATATCTTCAACAAGATGTATTGCAACATGTTGTTGACAAATTTAATGGACAACTAATTCATGATGCTTTAGGTAATCCCTTACATCTTGTTGATTGTGACTTACCAGGAAACATTGATTTTGAATTTTCCAATAGTTCAAAGATTTCCGTACCAAGTTCTGAGTTTGCTGTTAAATTATATACCATCAATGGAGAATTGTATCCTAAATGTCAACTCAGTATCTTAACAAGTAGTGCTAACATTCTTGGTAATAACTTTTTAAGATCAGCTTACATAGTGTATGATTTGGAAGATAAAAAGATCTCCTTGGCTCAAGTGAAATACACTTCTAAATCTAACATACTTCCACTTACATAGCAACATCGATACAGTAAATCTAATGTAATGATATATTCTCTAGTTAATACATTTATATAAATAAAAAAAAAAGTCTATGAAATAAAATGTATAAAGTCCTACTCTCTAGAACAGTCTCTTCCAAAGAGATATACTTTGATCCAATCAAAACAGACCAATACTTGATTCTTTATAGATAAACACATCATAACGTAAGCTGATCTCCAGAATAAATATGTCAAATTTCCTCCAGCAGCGACATTTGACCAAGAACCAACAGCAACATCAGCAACGGCTTTTTCTGATCCAATATATGCTAAGGAACCTCTGTAATTGTAAACAAATTCCGGTAAAGCCTTTTCTAATTTATGTAATCTCTTTAAGGAGAATTCACTTGGAGGTTGTTGTGATTGATCATGTTGCATCTTGTAACGTAATGATTCCACTTTTTGCAATTTACCAAAATATTTAGCTAAGAAACAACCTTGTTGGAATGCAACTTGAGCTGTTGCTGGATATTTAGTTATTGTACAATCACCTAATGCAAAAATATTCAGAGACCCATTAAGTTTTAATTTTCCATTTACCAAAAATCCTCTTCTATTAGTTTGTTCAGGAATTGTTTCGATTAAACGCAGGACAAAATTTCTAGTAGAATTACCTGTTGCCCATATAAGCATCCCATATGGCATAGGGGTGGTTGTATGATCTTTCTTGTTAAAAATAGAAGCATGAGTGTTATCAACTTCGACAATTCTAGAATTAGTAATCAAATTAATATTGGTATCTTTGAAAATATGATTAGTAAAATCAACTAATTTAGGACTAAATGTATGTAAAACAACAGGTTGACTTTCAACTAAAGTAACTTTCATATCTTTGGCAATTTGAGGCATCCATTTTTTAAGATCTTGATCAATATAATCTTGGATCTCACCAGCAGTTTCAACCCCAGTTGGACCACCACCACAAACTAAAACTTGTAATAATCTTTTTCTTTCAGGATCATTTTCAGGTAATAGATTAGCAGCTTCTACTAAATCAATCAATTTCTTTTTAATCTTAACTGAATCATTTACTTCTTTAACAAATATCGAGTTTTCAGCCACACCGGGGATACCAAAAGTAGATGGCTGTGCACCAATGGAAACAACCAAGTAATCATAATTCAAATCAGTGGTGATAGTGTCCATTCCATGTTCTTGACCAATACGAGTACATGTTGAAGAGGTACTTTGACCACTATGACCCGAATGTACGGTAGTTGATTGTTGTACTGTCAATTTGTTTTGAGTCGGATCAATATCAATTGCTTCTGCTTCTAAATATAAGACTTCTCCTGGACATCTACTTGTGATTGCTCTAACTGGTTCGATAATAGATCTCATATCAATGGTTCCTGTTGGTACACTTGGTAACAATGGAGTGAAAAGAAAATAGTTTCTTGGAGATACAAGAACAACATTATATAATGTAGTATCCAAATTTTTCAATAATGATATGGCACCCCAACCAGAACCCAATATTACTAATGATTTTTTCTTTTCACCATTAGGAAAAGTTGGTGATTGTTTTATTTGATGGACTGGTCTTGATTCTTGATAGATTTTGTATCCGAGGAACGAGGTTGCACCTACCGCGGTGAGCGCAATTCCTGAAACGGTATACTTGACAAACTTTCTTAAAATTTGGAACCTTCTAGGCATTGATAATTAAAGAAAGTAATTAATGAACAAATCTTCCAAAATAATAAAACAAAAAACGAATGAACAATTTAAAGAAATTCGCCCAATATAAATGTGGTTATGATTTGGCATGAAACATCTTGAAAATGAAGAAAAACTCGATGGACCAATATATCCGAAGGGAACACAGTTTTGCGAAACTACGAGAACGGAATTAAAGGGTAATCAAATTTCAGCTCACAAAGCTCTGATAACGAAAACAAAGAAGACAAGAATATCCCGCAAATCCTTTCCATATGAAAATACACAGCAACTTTAATTTACGTATCATGGAGGATGGGGGGGGGGTGGAGGAGGAGGAATAGAGGCTTAATCGTTTTGCTGTTCAAGGTAATTTGACTTTAATGTCTACAAGAAGCTTTCATCCAACAGACCGAACATACCGCAAAAACTCTAGCTAAAGAAAGAATAAACTTACTTAAGCCGCCAAATGGACCTGAAGTAAAGACAAGAAAAGAAAAGAAACAATTGCTGCACAGTGGAGTAGGGTACAACAAGAGAAGAGGAAGGGGAGAAACGTATTTACGGACCATTTCGGTACATCAAAAACCAAGCATGTACTCCAACCCATAACGTTTGAGGCTGATCCGGATGATATGATATAATATGATATGCTGGAAGTAATTGATGACCTACCCAATCATGAAAGGCACGTTAATAAAGAATGAAATCATTTTTCATTGTTTTAAAAATAGTGTTTGAGTTTATATTATCCGAGAGTAATTCCAGGGGTGAGGAAAAAAGGTCGGAACTTGAATACCCGAGTACATGAAACACACACGATAATGCCATGCCAACAACTAAGATGAATAATATGGGTTATTTTCTTATCACGTATTGTCTACTATTAGAATTCCTGTTGTCAGGGAGGGAGGGAGAGAGAGAGATGTACTGGCTCAATATCGGTTAACACCAATCAATGGTCAATATGCAGTACTATCACGTGATATTATAAGCGTGATTCTTTTTTCTCTTTAATCAGGCTGAAGTAAAGCTAACAAAAAAAAAATGGTGAACGATAAAAAAAAACAATTACACAATTTTCACATTTGCCAAAAACAATCAACAAATTTATACTTAGGAATCATGTCACGAAGAGCAGGAAGAAGAGGGTATACTTCAGATACTACAACAAATGCATCACAGGAGGATGATATAATTATTGAAGATGAAGAAGAAGATCTTGTTGAAGAGGAAGAAGAAGACGAAAATGAAGTAACTAGATGTATTTGTGGAAATGATGAATTAACTAATGATTCAATCAACAAAGAATTAGCATCATTTTTAAAGAAACATTATAAGATTGATATTGATCAAGGACTTTTCATTCTGTGTGAAAATTGTTCAGTTTGGCAACATGGATATTGTGTGGGGTTATTTGAAAACAATGATGTTCCTGATAAATATTGGTGTGAATTGTGTAAACCTGAATTACACATATTAGTGAAATATGATGGATATTCCAAGAGAACTTTGTACAAACCAGTTAATGATAAAAGAAAGAAATTAGAACAAATGACATTTAATGAAACTGTTGATAGTGGAGTACCAAAGAGAAAAGCAAAGAACGAGAGGTCATCTCCACAAGGTGCAGGAGGACATAAGGATAAAAGAAAGGAAAGAAGACATCATCACCATCACCATCCTTATAATAGTGAGGATGATGAGGAATATGATGAGCAATTAAAGAAAGCTTTGAGAGAAAGTGCAAGAGAATCAGGAATGAAAGTCAGTGAATCAGACGCCAACGATAATAGTACCAAGACCAATGAGGTTAAACTTGAACAGGAACAAACCACCAAAAGATCAACTAAGAAAAGCGGTGATGACAGTTCAGATTCTTTAAAGAAGAGAAGATCAAATGATTCTGATGATCAAGACTCAAAACGTATTAAATCAGAAAAATCCAATCAAAAGAGTTCTCCTGTTAATGAATCCAATGTCGAAGTAGGAGAGGTTAAACCAAAGGAAGAAGAGGAAGTAACAACAGAAGGGAAAGAAAAGGAAGAAGAAGAAATAACAACAAATTCTAATCAATCACGAACAGTTAAACGAAAGAAAAGAACCCCACCACGTGGATCATCAGCTAAACCTAGCACCAAGAAATCTCGAGAATCATCTGTTGAAAACAATGCAGTTCCTACTCTTACAAAAGAAGAATTAATCCAACAACCATCAAAACCAAGATATGTTAATGATAACTCGTCAATTTATGAGTTACGTAAACGAACAATGGCTATATTGGAATGGCTTGGTCGTTCTCAATTAGAGCTTGAAGAAGAGAAACAACAAAAACTACAGTTATTTTCATTCATTGGTGATGATAATGAAGATGGTAAACAAAAGGAATCAGCACAGAAGGATACACTAGAGTTGAAGGCTACATTTGATGAGAATTTACTTCAAATGGAAAAACTCACTGAAAGAATCTTGTCCTGGCAAGATAAATTTAATAAATATGCTGTATAGATATAAGTATTCGTGGTATTATAAAAAAACAGATTTGTTTCCATCCCATACGGAGATACTGTCGGTAAGTGAAATTACTTCGCACTAAAACCTCGGACGACTCTGAAACTAATTTAACTCAAATGAATTAATTTCTAGAGTATAACGCAGCAGTGAATACGCCACTAATGAACTCAATACTTCTCTTATTAAAATACAGCGAGTGATCTAAAGATAACCAGGTTTCTGGGAGCGACTTAGTTTAAGTCTATTTCTTCTTTCAATTAGTTCCTTATATTCACTTAAACATCGATACTATATAATTATAACAAATAAAACATTTACTACTTTTCTCTCATTTATATTTAATCCAATGACTATTCGTCCAAGTGGATCGATAATACTTTAAACCAAACTAATGAAAATCGACCGATTTCATAACAAATAACATTTCAAACAATAATAAACAAAACTTTCCAATTTGCAGTATATTGCATAAATCAATATCCATTACTGCACAATTCCCTTGTTCGAAAACAAACTAAATCCGGCATATTGACAAGATAGTTTGTTACTTCGCGACAGATACACCGTTCCAAAGTTGCGAATTTCTCGGGAATATTGTCTTCTCGCACATTAAATTCCCCCGCCATATTTCCATGAGTCATATTACAATAGTTAACCCCCTTCCCCCCATGCCCCCCGTTATATCTTCTAAGTAGAGTATAAATAATTGAACGATTCCTCGTTGAAATATCCATACCAGGAATTTAATTAATTTTTTTTTTCCATCAATTGATATAACCAATGCCTAGATTTAAACAAGTTGATGTATTTACCAAAGTTAAATATTTTGGAAATCCAGTAGCTGTAATTTATGATGCAGATGAATTAACTGATTCACAAATGCAAGATATTGCAAGATGGACAAATTTATCAGAGACTACATTTATAATTAAACCAAAATCAACAATAAATGCAAATTATGGATTACGTATATTTACTCCAACTGAAGAATTAACATTTGCTGGTCATCCTACATTAGGTTCAGCATTTGCTTTATTAGAAGATGGGAAAATTATTCCTAAAAATGGTAAAATTTATCAAGAATGTAAAGCTGGATTAGTTGAAATTACAATTTCTGAAATTGATAAATCATTATCTTTTCAATTACCATTTTATAAAATAACATCAATTCTGAATGATGTTAAAAATGAAGTTGAATTAATTTTGGGGAAAAAATCAATTGGTAATCCAATACTTATTGATGATGGACCTAAATGGGCAGTATTTGAATTTGAATCAGGTAATGATGTATTAAATTTAAATATTGATTTAAATAAAATTGAAAAAATTAGTAAAATTAATAATTGGACAGGTATTGGAGTATTTGGTAAACATAAAGATACCGGATTATATGAATTAAGAAATATAGCTCCAATAACTGGTGTACCTGAAGATCCTGCTTGTGGTAGTGGTTCAGGTGCTGTTGGAGTATACTTAAGTTCAGCTCATTCAAATTCAGGAATTTCTTCATTTGAAATTACTCAAGGTACTCCAATTAATAGAGATGCTAAAATTAAAGTTCAAATTAAAGATGATGACAACAACGAAGGAATAAGTATTCATGTTGGTGGTCATGCAGTTACTTGTTTTGAAGGATCGTATTCTATCTAGTTGAAATGTTTTATATATTTTCCAATAAACGTATAAATTCGGATTTTATATCAAGTTTAAGTAATTCATCAGTACCGGAATTTAATTTTTCTAAATCTTGTAATTTTTTAAGTAATTCAATTTCAAGATTAGTTTGTTTACTTAAATCACGTAAATCATCTTCCCAATTAAGGTTATTGAACTCTTCTAAATCTTCACTTGCTACACCAAAGTCACTTGCATCAGCATTAGTGAAAATTTGATCATTGATATCTTCCCAATCAGCGTCAATTTGATTTTTCGCATTAGCTTTAGCTTCAAGATATTCTTTAAATAATCTTCTTTTAGTAATGGTTTTATTGACATGGGAATCTAATTGTTTCATGAATAACTCCTGATTAATGGTTTTATCAGGTCTTGGAAAATTAATCTTGACTGATTCTGGATTGACAAATTTAAGTCTCATCAAGGCTAGGAATTTTTCAAACCATTGAATTAAATGTAAGAAAAGATGTTTATCATCTTTAAGATAAACTTTATGAATGAATTCCCAAATTACTGATTCATTTCTATCCATTAATGATTTTAATCGATTGTAAATTTCAAAAGTATTCATGTAATATATCTCCTCTTCATTAATTTTAGATACTGTGGTTACTAAATCATCCATGAATTTTTGTAATCCTCTAAATGCAATATGAATATCACTTTTAGCAAAAATCGTCATTAAAGGTTGATAGAAAATCGTCAAGAATTTCTTGATCAATTCTGTAAGTTCTGGTTCCTGCCATAACTGTTTAAGTAAATCTTTATCTCGACATCTTACTTGTATTTGCCAGTATTGTTTTAAATTCATGTATAATTCCGATCTTGCAAGGTCTTTCTTTTCGGATATTTCTTGGTAATGTATATATGAAGTTTCAATATCGGTGAATGTAGTTGCAAAATCCTCATCTGTTACCTCTGGAGCTAAAACATTAGTCGAAAGAATACTCATCAACATATTATCTTCACCACCTTCAACTGCCTCATCTCTTATAGTGTTGATAGCATCAATCAGTAATTTAGTATAATTTTGAATTCTTTCTAGATACTTTTCATACCCTTTTAGTTTAGATTCCAAATCTGTCAACTCTTTGTGGAAATCGCTCAAATCTTCATTTAATAACATGATGAATATCATTGATAATAATGAACCACGTTTACTATTACTCCATGGAAACGAAGGAAGTTCAACCAAAAATAAATTTATAACTTTTGAAATTATTGTTGCTGGATTGATAACTCGTAACATTTGATATAATATACCATATGGGAAAAGTCGATGGAATTTCTTCACTTTATTAAACCATTCTTGAGAATTATCTTGGCTTATAAAAGTTTGATAAATTGTAGCAGCAATTTCAACTTTACACCATTCATTAAAAGTTTGTAAAACTGGTGATAATTGTTTGATATCTGGATTAGTTCCTAATTCAGCAAATACATTTGAAATCATATCAGGATTCATAACCATTTTAGCTTTAAAATCATCGAAATCTTTAGTTAATTGCATCATTACTTTGGTTGTTTGTTGTTGGAATTCAATTTGAGTTTCTTTCATGAGTTCTTCATGTTCAAGTCTTTGTTTAATATCTAATTCATCCTCAACTGTTAAAGTTATTTTATCTGTAGTTAAGAATTTTTCAAATACCAAACAATGTTCAATTTCTGGATTTTTAATCAATGCAGTTAAATACCCTCTTAATGCTAATCTTAACTTTTCTCTTATTAATACTTTAGAATTTAATTGAACAATTTCTGATTCTCTATCTGATTCTTGAGAATATCGTGTACCATTAATATCCATATTCTCCATTCCTTCATCATTTTTATGTTTTCTTGGAAGGGCTATTTCACTCATAATCCCTGGGAATTGATTTTTCAACTCATTGTGTAACATTGAAAATTGATGATATGTTTTCACCAATAATTCTGAATTATTATATTCTATTATAAATTGATAATTTGATCGTTTAACTTTTCTAAATGAAAACCAACTATTATTATTATTATTATTATTATTACGATTTCCATTTAACGTATGATCAATTTTTCTTACACCAATTATATTTAATTTGTTCAATTGATTTAAATTTGGAATTATTCTTTTACTTGTTTGAAATTTTTCAATTTTACTAGTATCTGAAGGTTTTAAATGATTTTTAGATAAATAATCCAATTCTTGATTAGTTATAATTACCGAATTATAAAATAACAATAATCCCGATAATATCTTTTTATTAACTTGTCTTCTTTTAGTTACATGTTCTTCTCTTTCTTCTGACCCACTAATTGGTTTTGAATTGAAACTTTCTATAAATGGTTGTAATGTACCTTGCCAAAAATCTTGTTGATCTTTAATTGAATTATTAGTAATGAATGGGAAAGTAGATAAAAAATGACGAAAAAAATACGATAACATTGGTAATTCATGACTTAATTCATTAGAATTATATATCTTTGAATCGAATGGATATCCCAATAAATCACAACAATTGGATTTACTAAACGAATGTAATTCTTTGGATAGTTGTTCTTCTAGTAAGAACTTTTTAAGGAAATGTTCTTCACTTGGAGACAATTGCAATAAGAAATTGTCATTGATACCATTCATGTTCATACCATCCATATCCATATTAGTAGATTACAAAGGGCTGATATGGTGGTGTTGGTGTTGTTGTTGTCCATGAAAGATATGAGTGTGTTTGGTTGCTTGGTTATGAAAATTGCGGTCGCATGAAACGTAGGACAGCTAAGGGGACAGCCAAAGGAAAACCAAAGGACGTGCAAAGATGGTCAAAAATTCTGACAACAGTAAATGTATGGTGTTGGTAAAATTGGGCCTTATTATCATGATGGATATCATCAAGAAAGAGAGATGGTGGATTCACAACACTAGACCAACGATAAAGTTATAGTTTTGTCGGCTCAGGAATATACACATTTCATCTAATCGTGACAAAACTTTAAAAAAAAAAGCCACCAACTACAATTTTTTGTCTTTACTTCACTTGCATATATATCCGATATTCAAAACAATAATGTCAAATCATTTGTATATTCTTTTTGTTCAAGAAAGGTAAAATAAAAAAACCCCAGTTATATATGTATATATATATATATATGTAAAGTCCTAAATTAGTCTTTGGCCAATTGTAATACAAGGGCTGTTCTAGTAGGAATATAAACTTGCATAGAATTCTTTCTATGATTCCAAGGTTCATCAGAAGTGAAGTAAACTTGCAGATCATCAAGTCTTTGATGTCCACCAAATTCTTCAGCATCGGAGTCCAAGACCACTTTATATTTACCTGGATGCTCAACACCAATTTTATAATCAACAAATGATTGGGAAGAATTGAAATTAAAAATGAAAAGTAAGTCTCCCTTTTCAAAGACTAAAACTTTATCACCTTCATGTTTAAGGGAAACATATTCTGGACCAGTGACATCTAATTTCAACATGGCTTTATCAAATGCATATAAAAATTTATATCTAAGTAAATCATCTTTAATTAAGTTGAATTGTCTTCTTGAGTAATGATAAGATTCACCGTTACCAACTCTTGGGAAATCCAACCATTCTGGATGACCAAATTCATTACCTTCGAAATTCAAATAACCTTCACCACCCAAACCATAAGTAATAAGTCTAATCATTTTATGTAAAGCAATACCACGATCAATAACTGGAGTTAATTCGGTTAAAACACTCATGTTGGTGTACATTTCTGCATCCATCAACCAAAAGGCAATGGTTTTATCACCAACTAAAGCTTGATCATGACTTTCACAATAAACCACAACTTTCTCACCATATCTACGGTTACATAAAGTGTGAACAATATTACCCAAATCCCATTGTTCATCACTCAAATGTTTTAAAACTTTAATCCACATATCAGGAATGGCCATGGATAATCTATAATCAAAACCAATACCACCATCAGTAATTGGTCGGCATAGCGTTGGCATACCGGAAACATCTTCGGCAATTGAAGTCAAAGTGATGTTTTCAGTCTTGGAAATATCATCCATTAATTTATGAGCCAACATCAAATACACCAAAGCTTCATCATCAACTCCTTCACCAAAATATTCATGATAATTACCACTGAAACCATAAGATAAACCATGATGTTTATACAACATACTGGTAACACCATCAAATCTGAAACCATCAAATTGGAAGACATCAATGTAGTATTTCAAATTAGACAACAAGAATCTTAAAGTTTCATAATTGGTGTAATTAAATAAACGAGAATCCCATAAATCATGCATACCTCTGCCACCACCATGGAATAAATAATGATCAGTACCATTAAACATATTCAAACCATCATCAACATTTTTTGAACTATGAGAATGAACAACATCTAATAAAACTTGAATACCCATTCCATGAGCAGTATCAATCAATTCTTTCAATTCATCAGGAGTACCAAATCTTGAAGAAGCTGCGAAAAAACTAGTAACTTGATAACCAAAAGAAGCATAATAAGCATGTTCCATAATAGCCATCAATTGGATAGTATTATAGCCAAGATCTTTAATAATAGGTAAAATATTTTGAGTGAAATTTTTATAGGAACCAACTTTTGGATCAGGAGTAGAAATACCAATATGAGCTTCATAAATTTTAATTTCATTACCAGCAGCATTTTTAGGACGAGGATTTTTAAATATATAATTATCTTCCCAGAAACGACCTTCATATTGAGTAGTTTCTTCTGAATAAGTAGCTCTATGAACCCAAGGATCTAAACGATAAATCCATTCACCACTAGATAATTTCATAGCAATTTTATATTTTGAATCAATTGGAATAGTTTTAGCAGGAATAGTCAATTCCCATAATCCAAAATCATTAGATTTTTTCAAAGGATGAGATTCAGTATTCCAATTATTGAAATCACCAACCAAGGAAACAGATTCAACATTAGGGATATATTCAACAATTTTATAATTTCCATCAGGTAAAGAATGTAAACCATAATTCTTATAACTATTTGCAAAATTGATTAAAGAACCTTCAGATTTAGTCAATTTATCATACCAATCTTGGAATCTTACTTGTCTATCAATCAATTGTTGAGAGAATGGTTCTAACCATGGATCCACATTTAAAACCCCTTTAATTAAATCTTTTGACATTGTTTAAAATTGGGCACAAATTGAGCAAGAAAACAACAACAACAAAAAAAAAAAGGAAATTGACCAAAAAGAAAACAAAAAATATCGAATGTAAATTAATGTAAGTGGTGATATATCAGGTTTTATATAAAAATCAAAAAGAAAGCTAAATTTAGGTGGTAGAAATTTTTCAAGGAGAAAATTAATTAGAGGGGGGAAGGAGGACAGGAGAGAGAGAGAGAGAGGAAAAGGGTGGACGGTACAGTGATCGGAGTAAAAGAAGGAAACTCAGTACAGCAAAAAAATTCGAGGGGGTTTGTGTTATCAATGTTCGGGGCCAAAATTAATTTAGAAATTATGTGGGCGCACTGGTATCACCCATTCAATCAATCGACGCACTCTCGTACGAACGAACGCACGCACGCCTAGCAATATTGTGGTGCTGGAATGCAAAAAAAATATAAAATAAAATAAACCTTTTACTAAAATGAAAATTAATCCAGCCCACTTTTCTATTTAGTTTGCTGCGTTAATATTTATTCTATTCTTTTGCCCTTCCAGTGTATTTCGTTGTATATGAATTCAATCGTATTGAGGTCAATTCGTCCACTCTCTCTGTATGATTTAATATTTCTTTATTCATTTCGGCCCAATCTCGTTTCAATTTATTCCGAAATAATAGGATTTTTACCTTATAAATGTAAGGCGATTATTTATAGTCGTATTATTATACCTCCACTTTTCTTACACCTTGTTACATTCTACACAAATAAAAAGAATAAACACACACACACACATACCAAGGACAACACATTAGAATATACACACGTTTGTTCTTGTTGTGTTTAATTTGTAACCTTCTTTGTATGGTTTCTTCCCACCCAAAAGTTTGTGGTTTTTTTTTTTGCAATTTTTCTTTTTGTTTTAGTAAGTAATATATATTTTGTTTTTTGTGGCCCACCCATTATTAATAAATGACCAAAATAATAATAATTACATATACACACACACGTACACACGAGAATATTAGTTCAAACGTATATATTTCATCTAAATCTTTGATTTAATATTCTATCTACTCCTGCTTCTTTATATTCTTCTTTTGTTACCCACATTTGATGAAATGTACCCAATGAAGCCAATACACTACCCCCAATCCATGCTTGATTAATTCTTTCACTTGAATTACCCACAGCATGTAATCTAATTTTCAATCCCGGATTATTATTGGATAATTCAAGATAAAGACGATCTGTCAATTGAGAAACAAGAGATACCCCACCAGTAACAATAATATTATTAGCTAATGAGGCTCTTAAATCAATATCTATACTTGATAATGTATGGCAGATTAATTGAGTTAAACCTCGCACATCAACTTCTGGTGCTGGTGTAGATTGATTTGAATCATTTTTACGTACTCTTTTAAGTGGACGATATTCGTTTGCTTGATTAATTTCAATTTCACCATTACATGCCGGGAAAGATAATTTTTCATTATTAAATTTATAAACAGTTGGATCAAATATTGAATCAGCAATTTTAAAACGGTCTATTGTAATCGATTGACCTGTAGGCAATTCAAATGTTCTTGGGGATTCCTTAGTAGAATTCTTTTCTGGTACTTCTAGAATTTCTTTAAATTGATGATATATTTTTTGTTTTTGATAATCCATAAATGATTGAGTTGTGGTGATATTTTTAGTTTCAAATTTAGCGGGTTCAGGGAATTTTGTAGCAGTTTTTGATTTAATATTAAAACTTGGTTCTACTACTATTTTTTGATGTTCAAGATAATCTTGAATTTCATTAGATAAAAATCTCCCACCATAATTTGTCTTCATTGAACTTTTAACTAAACAAATACCATCAATAACTGGAGTAACAGACACTGAATCATGTCCAACATCAACAACAAGACAATTTGGTCTCCCTTGTTGAAATGAAACACAAGTAGGTGTTTTAGCTAAATATAATCCAGCAAAATCAAATGTTTCGTAAAAATTTTCAACTAATTTCTCTCTATATGATGCTTCACCCCAAATAGGTTCCGTTACCAAAATAGGTTGATCAGGTTGCAGTATTTTTAATTGATCAAAAAAATATTGATATTGTTCAAGTGCTGCATCCCAATCTGTAATTATAGATTCTTTTAAAATTGGTTTAATTTCACAATTTTTACGTGGGACATTAATTGATTCTCCAAAGATTTTCTTTGGTTTTCCACCTTCTTCTTCTTCTTCTTCAGCTTTAATCTCTCCATAATAAGATGATGTGATGACTTTTGGGAAATCATCACCTGCATAACCTATTCTTGTAGTGTATGATCCTGCATCTAGGATGATTGCATTGATTTCATCACCACCATATACTGTTGTTGTTGCCATTGATTAAGTATAATTGTTGACAACAAGAATAGAGAGAGTTTTGTTTTCAGTTTGAAATTTTTTTTTTTTTTTTTTGGCTTCGATTTATTTGTGCATTCGCGCACGAACACCAACACGAACAGGAACACGAACAGGAACACGAACAAGTCTACAGCGATACCTGTTGAGATATATTGAGAAATGCATAATGTATATTAAAGATAATAAAAAAAAACAAAGAATGTCTTAAGGATATAAACTGTCTTAGTGATTAAATGAAATAAGTCTATCGATCATTAATAGGTCTTGATTTATAGAAGGTTTATAATTCTGCAATTCATCATATTCTTCATTATTATCTAGATCAAGATACATTGATTTTTCCGGTGGTGAAAATTTCGGCCCGCCTCCATTCCTTCCATTGATGTCGCTACCACCATGACTAGGTATAAATTTATTGTGATGATTTTTCTTTTCTTCTACTAGGAATGCCATATTTATACAATCATATTTAAAATCAGTAGAAGGAACAACAGTATCTAAGTATTGACAAGAATCTGGATTATAAGGATGTCGACTGTTATTAGTTGGTGATGTTAGTATTTCTTCCGTAAACATCTTTTCTATATCTTGAATTGATGTGGAGAATATTTCATATTCTAATCTTAATCTTTTAGTTGATGAAGATTCACACAGTGATGATTGTCTTTTCATGATTGTAATAATAAGTGATAGTGAAGGCCGGGGATAGTAATAAAGGAATGAGGAACTGAACTGGATGAAATAATCCTGAATTCACTTCGATATAAATATTATTCTGAAAATTGTAGTAAAGAATAGATAATGAAAGAAACTTGCTCGCTTCTTATCTTTTGTTTATATAGAGTTTATTTTGTGTTATTTATAAAGAATTTTTCACCCGCACTCATGCGAACACTGATCAGTAGAATAATAAAAATTACCACCACCGCAACTTGGTGCTAATGCCTCGACGGAAATCCTCCCCCCTCCTGTACCACCACCAACACCACAGCTGTAGCCGCCACGACTACTACGAATACCATCACCACCACCACCACAAAAAGATAATAATTAGGTTTATTAGCACCGACGGACATAAAAATTAACCCAAAAAGTATGAGCAACAAAGCAACAATAGCGCAATTTTATATCTATTGATTATACACTTCTAGTCATTCCATCTTCTTCTTCTTCTTCTCCTCCTCCTGTTCTTGCTACACAATGTTATTGCTGTTCCTCACATTATTCATCCAGCCAAAAATAAACAATAGCAAAATAGTCTGGAGAAGAGAGAATAACGAGCCTGGACAATTGTACAGTATTGCTAACCTTATCTTATCAATTTTGTTTTTACGTCATCTTTACCATGATAACAATCACTTGAAGAGAAAGATTAACTCATAATGATCATGTGAACACTATTCTTTTTTTTTTTTACTTTTGTTGTCCATATGAAACATGAATCTATATGGCTTCAGTTTTTTTTTTTGAGTTGGTTTATCTTATCTGTTGTTGATATTGATGACGCTATCTTTTCTTTTTCGTGATAGTGAAATTACCTGTGGCTCGAAAATAATTATAAATAACTAAAAGAAAAGAAGAATTAAGCAAGAAGAAGAAAATAAAGGGGGAATGAGGAGGAGAAGAAGAAGAAAGATCAATGCATGAACTAACCAAGTTATTGAAAGATTAAACAACCAGTTAAGTAAGAAGATACAGTATATATATATATGTAAACACCAATATTCGCATAAATTAACTTAATACGATCAACACCGCCGCGAATCTAGTGCCTTTTCCCACGAGGCAGCGGGAAAAAAAAATTACAAATCACTTGTTTTCTCAACTGCGCGAAAGAATTGACCAATGAGAAAGCAAGGATGAATCGGATATCTGTAATAATCTTATCTTTGATTTGATTTCCGTTCTATAATCCACAGTTGTGTGAATTAAAAAAAAAAAAGAAAAGAAAAGAAAGTAAAAGCCAACAGAGATAGAGATAGAGTTTGATAATCAAGACGTGTATTTATCATAATTGCTATGATTTACTTCCCCTCATATTCCTCGTGATCATCATCATCATCATCAACTTGAATGTAACAAAGTATAATGTACCCCAGAACTTATAACATTAAAAAGGATAAAATAAACTAATCGTAGAGATCTTTTCTTGTTCTTCATGTTTCATATTTTTGAAGGAAGGAAAGATGGTGGGGATATGGAGAAGTGACACGTATGTTAATAAGTGATCGATCATTGTAGTGGAATTTCATGTTCTTTTGTATCAATCTAATCAATAAATTAAAATGCGTGACGCTATATATCATTGGGGTGTGATTAAGGGGAAAAGGAGATCAAAATGCCTCCCACCAATAACGTGAAATCTCGTGCGCACGAGCGCGCGTAAGCGGACGAAAAATAATACCAGACAGAAGGGCTTCTAAACGAAGGAGAGAGTCAAAGAAAATAATAATAATAAAAAATTATTATTCCACTTTTGTACCCTGTGGTGGAGTAATTTAAATTAATCTGCATGGAAAAAGGATAACACGATAATTTTTAGTTTGTACAATATTGTCACTGTGTGTGTGTGTGTGTATCACTGTTGCAGATGAATTAGTTTTACCCAACAGAAATTCCGATCCTTGGAACAGAGACATTTGGGGGGATGGCATAAAAAGAGGAGGGATATAAAGTTGTTGAATAAAAAGATAAAACAAGCAATTTTCCATTCATCTATCAAACAATATCACACCGTCCCGCCCCCAAGATGTATTGTGTAATATACAAGCCATCGGGAGAATATCAAACCTGACTTACTGATATGGGATATAAAGTTGACATTCCATGATATAATTTAAGATTAAAAGGAAAAGGGAAAGAAAAAAAAATAATAATCACGTTATAAATAAACATATGGTTTGTGTACCTATGGGGAGAGGTTATGTACAAAATAAGAATGACTGTAATGAATAGTTTATATTACCTTACAAATTTGCTTTCACTGATAATAGAAGAGATTAAATTTAGGCATTTTGTGTTCGTGTATTCATGCACAGAAAACCGGGTTATTTTCAAGACAAGCATTGGAAAAAAAAAATAGGTCGATTTTTCTTTTTCTCTAACTGGCCGTGGGCAGAGAAAGGCGGACGCAGTGATTGGCTTAGTTTCCGACCCGTTCCCTTCCATGAATGTATCTCAATCACGTATAAAGTGCGTTAACGGCCGGGAATGGCACAGAATAGAATAGAAGTCTTATGTAATCATAACGAGATATGGAACGAGTAACAATGTACAGAACAACAGATATTCACTTGCATCTAGTGAAAACAAAAGAAAGAGAGACTAGAGACAAGAGACAAGAGAGGCTGAAAACATCAACGACATCGAGAATTGACAAACCAACATGTAAATAAGATAAGATATTAAACTATTGGAATCAATGATCATGGAAGGATAACTGAATGCTGATTTAAATTTTGAAAAGGAAAAAAAATTGCTTTGAAACATTTGAAAGCTATTTATTTATTTAATCATACACAGTATGGTGTGAGTGTGAGTGTGAGTGTGTGTATTATGTAATCCCAGGTAATCTAATTTAATTTAATAGTAACCACGAAAGAAAAGAAAAAATGGTCATCAAATTTAACCAACAAGTAAAATATATCACCACGCGAGAGAGCATATATTATTGATACTCACATTTTTTTAGTGGTCGTGTACAACATTACTAAAATTAGTAAGTCAAACATTTATAAAAATTAATGATTAGGTTATTTTACTGAAAATAACGCAAAAAGAAAGAAAAGAAAACCAGGCACTTTTCTCTTTTTTATATCATTTTTCACCCTGTGCTTTATGTACATCTTTCATGTAGTCTTTTGTAATACATGGTTTAAACATTATATATCTCAATAAAAATTTCTCTTATTCTTGTTCTTCTTGATTTTTTGTTTTCTGTATTTATTTATTATTTTGTTTTGTTGAAAACCTCATTCAACTGCTTTTTCTGTCTTTTGTCATTTTTTTTTTTTCAATTCTTAATTCACTTTTTTTTTTTTTGGTAATTAGGATTCAATAATTTCTTTAGATTTATTTATATATATATATATATACTTGTATATATCATTTTCTTATTTGATTTAACTCATCATCTATCTTCACATCCTATTTATTTATTTTGTCACATACTAAACTAACAAAGGAGACTACTGTAATAACAACAACAGCAACAACAACAAAAAAAAGAATCCTTTATCTATTTATCTAGCAAATCACTAATTATTATTACATCATTTCAACAACAACAACCACCACCACCGCCACACAATATTGCTACTAATCATATTTTGCTATCATTATTTCTCCAATGTCACAACCACAACCTCAACCACAAACTAGTGCCAAGTTCCAATTGCATAGTACCCTGTCTTCATCTTTAGAAGACCCTCCTTCTCCAACTCACACTAGTAGTACAAATAATAGTCAACAATCTAGAAATGAAAAATATCACAAATCAATTAAAAAATCATTGAATAAAATGTCATTTACTACTCCAAACTATTCAGATAGTGATATTTTTGAAAGAACTTGTCAAGGCCATGGGATTTTAAATAGTAAAAGAACTCCATCCCATTATAATTTGGAAAATTATACTTCTCCTATATTAGATACAATCACCAATAATCCATTAAATTCAGTCACTTTGAATTGTTTCTGTGAAGGTGATGAACCAATGTGTTGTGCTGGAAGAGACGATGAACAAAACATCAATAATGCAGAAGATGAAGATGAAGATGAAAATAGACAACAAGATTATACCGGACCTCAATTGGATGATTCTGAACATCATCAACATCATCATCAACATCAACATGAAGAGAGTTTTACTCCACCTTTTATTCGTCCAAGAGCTAGAAGTATTATTTCTCAATCTTTAATTTCCACATTAAATCATAAAAATAATTCGACTAGTACAACCCCACATCCACATCCGCATGCCCATTCTATTGGTAGTGGTAGTGGTAGTGGTAATCTTCGTTCTTCGACTTCTTCAACTGGTGTTTCTTCATTATCGTTCCATCCACTTGCAAAACGACTGAAGAGTTATGCTGGTCAAACTCCTATTTCAAAAGACAAAGTTGATACTAATGCCATTGATTTCTATTCATTTGCAGATATGAATCAAATGGAAAATGATCAAGAATCTTATGCAACAACTACAATTAGTGCGAAGGATTATATTGGTAGATTTTGAAAAAGAATTATTGTCTAGCACCCTCCCCTACCTCCCTCGCATCTATGAATTTCAATTAACGATAGAAGGAATCTAATCCTCCTCCCCGTCAACTTTTCAAAAAAAATGGGGAACAGTATTTTTTTTTTTGTATACAGAGAGTTATATATATTTACCTTGATAAACATTAATAACAAATCAAACACAACAAACAAATGAATGAATGTTGTTATTCATATATCTCTTTCTCGATTCTCTCGAACGAGGAACGAGTCGACACGGCCGACAAACAAACAAACAAGGCAGCAACTTTGCTTAAGCCACTCGGGTTCGTTGGGAAAAACAACAACCACAATGCGAGAACATTCTTTATATTCAGATTATCTATACCAGAGCAACAGTTGCTAAAACCAAAAATTCCAACAAGGCGTATTTTACATTCCTTATGCTTCAGGGATTAATACACGTGTAGGAAGAAAGATTGCCTGCCGATCTATACTGACACGTCTGCTTATAACTATTACGGCGTATCACACACAACCAAGGCTTAAACTTGCAGCCCAATTGTTTTACAACTACAAGTTCATTCACTTACATTATATATAGTATTATTTTTTCTTACATGTATTATCTAATTGGTTGCTTTTTCAGTTATTTGTTTTCTTAATCGACCCATTTATCACCAGTTAAACATTCATAAGCTTCAACATATTTTTCTTTAGTTTTGGTTGCAATATCTTCTGGCATGGCAACACCATCTTTACCAGCAACACCATTTGAAGTTAACCAATCACGTAAAAATTGTTTATCATAAGATTCTTGAGATTTACCAATTTCATATTTACTAGCATTCCAGAATCTTGAAGAATCAGGAGTTAAAACTTCATCAACAAGAATAATATTGTTATTATCATCTAAACCAAATTCAAATTTAGTATCAGCAATAATAATTCCTTTGGTAGCAGCATAATCTCTTGCTTTTGTATATAAATTAATGGCAATTTTTTCAATTCTATCACATAATTCTTTACCAACAATTTTATCAGCTTGTTCTTTACTAATATTTTCATCATGTTCACCTTGTTCAGCTTTAGTTGAAGGAGTGAAAATAGGTGGTTCAAGTTTTTGAGATTCAAGAATTCCTTCACCAATAGATTTACCATGAACAGTTTTAGATTTAGTATATTCTTTCCAACCGGAACCAGTAATATAACCTCTAACAATAACTTCTAATGGAATTAATTTCAATTTACGAACTAATAATGATCTACCTTCTAATTGATCACGATATGGTTCTAATTGTGGATATTTAGTGAAAATATCACCTTTAATTAAATGATTTTCAATAGGTAAGAAATCAAACCAAAATTCAGATAATTTAGTTAAAATTTTACCCTTTTGAGGAATACCATTTGACATAATAACATCATAAGCTGAAATTCTATCAGTTGCAACAAATAAAAGAGTATTTTCATCAACTTGATAAATATCTCTGACTTTACCTTTAGCAATTAATGGGAAAGTACCGTTTAAGTTAGTTGAAGTCATTATGTTTGTCGTAGTTGTGGTGGTTGTGGTAGTGGTTGTGGTTGTGATTGATGATAACGATTGAATAAAAAAAAAAGTGATATTGACTCGGTGAGATTTTTCTTTTTTTGTCTCCTTGATGTTGTTGCAATTATACTGGAGATTTATTTTTCAATTTTTTTTTTTTTAACTCTGATAAATTAAAAAGGAACAGCTGCGATGGGGAGGAGGAAGAAGTGTGAGAAATCAATCTTGCATACAATTACCCAATTAGGAAGTCTACAAAATTTGGTCTAGGGTGTTCCATACATTGTACTCAACAAACAACCAAAGTGATTATCAGTTTCCTTATTGTTTAAAACAACAACAAGAGGAAGAAGAGGAACAATTATGTTATACATAACATGAGTATCACAATGCATACCAAAAGTTTATAGATTAATTGTTTTTAACAAAGAATAAGTTGAAAATGACATAGAGGCAGAGTTTAATCATGAGTCAATATGTTATTTAATCTATGACATTACAAACAATATGTCTTTGACTAGCTCTTCCATCCTTCCAACCTTACAAAATCGTCTATTAATGAAAATATCAAAAGAATTAAAAAAAAAAAACACTTGTAGTGATCGACCTCGGCAGGCAGGCAGCCAGGAAGCCAGGCAGCCAGCCGAGGACTGTCTTCTTGCTCCTGCTCTTGCCACCTTTACTGCCATCGCCGCCACGAACAAACGAAAAAAGGACAGAGAAAATTTCTCGCATACAAAAAAAAGGAAAAGAAGAAAGAGAAGAAGAAAAATTTTTTTAAGCAAAGCAGAGGCTTTGATTTGGAGCCGCCCGCCGTAAGTGTAACCAGCGAAGGAAAAGATTCCCTTTTGTTAAACAATTTTTCGCACACACACACACTCTCTCTTTCTCTCTCACTTGTTGTTTTTAGTGAGTGAAAAAGATTTTTTTTTTTTTTTTTTTTTTTCAAATAAAAGAAAAACCTCAATCGTTTTTTTTTTTTTTTCAATTTTATTCCAGACCATTCATTCCAACAAAGACTAGAAATCACCCACTCACCAATTCAAACCAAAAAAAAAAAAGAATACATACCATCGAATCATTATCCCATCCCAAACTTACAACTACACCCTTTCACTAACATCTCACCAATCACAGTATCATATTCTTTTTTGAAATTATCATTTACACCCATTCTTGATCATACTCACACATCATCAACTCCCCACAAATATTAACCAAAAACCAATTTTTTTTTTTTTTTGTATATTCACCATTATTAGAATTCATTCATTATTTATCAATTTTAATTTAATTTATCTTAACATATTTACTTTTACCAATGACTGAATCTTTATTTGATACAAATTTCACTTCTGAAAACGAACCAAAACCAGAATCAACCACTGAAAATCAATCCATCGCCGCCACTGGTTCTGAAGAACCTTCTTCTTCTACCACTGCCACTACTCCTGCTACTGGTGCTACTACTGGTGCTGGTGCTGGTAATGCTTCCAGCACTACTACCAATGATGGTACTACTGGTGCCACCACTGAATCATCTAGTGCAAACTCACCAATTGATCAATCTACATCATTGCCTTCATTACAAGATAAATCCAATGTTGATGCCTTGATTAATTATCGTGTTTTAGTTTCTGCCAAAGAAGCAGGATGTCTTATTGGTACCAATGGACAAGTTATTGACTCAATTAGAGGAGAAACAAATACTAAAGCTGGTATTTCTCGTTTAGTTCCAGGTAGTCATGAAAGAATTTTAACTGTTTCTGGTAAATTGGATGATTGTGCTAAAGCTTTAAGTTATTTTGCTCAAGCTTTAGTTAATGCCAATATTGAAAGTTATAATTATTTCCCATTGAAACAATTATCAAGTACTCCAAATACTGAAGAAACCACTATTTTAAGATTATTAATTCCAAATACTCAAATGGGTACTTTAATTGGATCTAAAGGTGCTAGAATTCAACAAATTCAATCAAAATATAATATTTCCATGATTGCTTCTAAATCATTTTTACCAGGTTCAAATGAAAGATTGGTTGAATTACAAGGAAGTGTTGATGATTTATATGATTCTTTAAGAGTTATTTCAAGATGTCTTATGGAAGATTTTAGTTCCATTGTTGGTGTTAGTTATTATGTTCCAAGAGGTAGTAATTCAAGTAATAATAATAGTAATTCATCTTCTTCAACTGGTGGCTTATCATCAGGTAGTGGTGGTACTAATACTAAAAAAGCCACTTTAACATTCCCAAATGATATTGTTGGTGCATTAATTGGTAAACAGGGTGCTAGAATTAATGGAGTTCGTAAAATCACTGGTGCTACTATTTCAATCAGTGATGGTGGTGAAGATGAAAGAATTTTCACCATTACTGGATCTTCTCAAGCTGTTGAAAAGGCTAAACAAATGATTTATCAAAATTATAAAAGAGAAGAAGAAAGAAGAAAAGCTGAATAAGCTTTAGTTTAGTTTAGTTTTTTTCTTTCTTTCTTTCTGAATTGTGTGTTTTTAAACTTGATGAAATGAAAAGAGAATCAAAGGAGATGATTATTACAGAGTCCTTTGGTTTGTTAGCTATATGTATTTCATTTCACGTGTATAGTTATATATAAATAATACTAATTGTAAAAAAAATAATATTAATAATAATAATATATATTAAGTATAATAAAAGTTCGTCTTTGGAATGTTTTTATACATATACAAACCCTAATCAGTTTTTGTTTTCAAATTCTTTTTAGCTTTAATTAATTTTGCAATAGTATTTAATACTTTACGTTGTTTAAAATGGATTTGAACACCCAATTCAGTTAACCATAAAGGAATGAAACGACTTACCCAATGTAAGAAATAAGCTCTTGCCCCATGATAAAGATTAAACCCAGGATCTCTCCATTTTAATATATCATTAACAACTTCTTTAGCATATTGTTGAGGAGATATATTTAAATCACGACTCATTGAAGCAGAACTATTCATTGAATCATAAACACCTTCAACATCATAATAAGAATCAGCTAAAGAAGATTTCATATTTGCATCACAAATAGCAGTATCTACTCCACCAGTAATAACACTATGAACTCTAACACCAAATGGAGCTAATTCACCATGTAAAGTTAAAGCATAAGCATCAATTGCTGCTTTTGTTGCATTATATGCACTAACCCAACTTAATGGAACTCTTGCAGCTACTGAACTTGTAAATAAAATAGTACCTTTTGAATTAATAATAAAAGGTGCAAAATATTTCGTCATATTAATATGTCCAATAACATTAATTTGAAATATTTTATTTAAATCATCTTCAGGAATTTCAATAGCTGGACCTGCAATTGAAATACCTGCATTATTATATAAAATTGATAAATTACCACCAGTTATTTCTTCAACTTGATCTCGAACTTTTTTAATATTTTCAATTGATGTTATATCTAAAGGTATTGAAAAAATCCCATATTCTTCTTCTAATGGTTTTTGAGCAAATAATACTGGTTCTGGTGAACATCCAATTACTTTATATCCTTTTTTAGATAATTCAATAGCAAGATTATATCCAATACCTGATGAAGCACCAGTAATTAATGCATATTTTGGAGTGCCTGTCATAATGATGATAAATAATAAATAATAGTAATTCGTTAATCGACAATGATGAAACAAGAAGAAGAAGAAGTGGTGTATTAGAGTTGTTGAATAAGAAAGAAACAAATTATGTATATTTAAGTGAAATTTTTAACACCTGATTTACCCCCTCTTATCCCTCTTATCCCGCCATGTGAATATATAGGAGACGAAGAAAAAAAATATTAACACAATGGTGCAATTTTATTTAAAGGTAGATGCAAAAAAAAAAGAGAGAGAGAATTTTTTGTTGGCCCTGAGAGGTGGGGGGAGCAGACACAGAGTAGCGGCTTAATTTCTCATTTTGGGAAATAAATTGAAATTTTTTTTGGGTTTGGCGTTTGGTGTTTGTCATGTGACACGTACAGTTAATACAACAATCACCCACCATAAATTCACATTCGGTTGTGATAACTATTTACTTACGATACATGTGACACGAGATATGATCTACAACAATGAAAGAATTAACACTCAAGAGGAATAATATCGCTATGAAGTTTAAACTCATAATTTCCTCAAACCATAATTTCAAAAAAAGACAGTAAAATAAACGATTAACAAGAATATCATTATGTTTAAATACTCGTGACAAATCCATCAGGAGATTGGGTTTTTTGTTGTAGTTGTAGTTTTAATGATTTCCCGGTAACGGTAAAGTAGGAAACTTAATACGGCTATATGGTTTTGAATCTATTGGTATCTGCCCTCCTGATTGGAATTTACGTAACGGATGTCAAATAAGATGAGAAAAGTTTAAGTTTTAGTAATTACTTATTCATGTGAACTTATATGTGTGTGTCTCACCAGTACTAATAGATTAATCCCTATGGCTGATGATGATGATGATGATGATGGTCTGTTGGTAGTGGTGGTGGTAAAACTGTTTGGTTGCATAATATTTTATTTTTTTTTGGTGTGTTGCCACGCGTGATAAGTGTGGTACTCCTTTTGAAATTGTGTAACATGTAAATAAAATTATTACTTGTTTCTCCTTATCGATACTTAGACACATTTGTGCACTTGTACACTACCACAGATAAATAATTTACTTGCTGTCTCCAGACTGACTGTTATCATACACTACACTTTACACTTTACACTATTGTTTTATTTATTTATTTGTTTGTTTTTTTCCCCTCTTGATATTCTTCTTTTTTTTTTTTTGGTTGCTTCTTTCATCAGACAACCAATTCTATACAACAACAACATCTCCATAAGTTTGCCACTTTATAAATCACATTCTTTGTCTTTCTGTCTGTCTGTAATCAGTTTTAGATCCAGATGTCTTATTCATCTTATACATCTTCTTGTCACAAATCCCAACTAGTTGAATCTAACAAATCATCAAAAAAATTCCCTCCTCATCCCCTGATTTATGATTTACTAAATCATCCAGAATTAAATGTCATCTCTTCAAATTCACCAACCCCTTCTGTTCCTCCTAATACATCTTTTGAACATATTCAAGACCTTCCTAGAATGTTGACTCCTGACCAAGTTGGTATGATGAGTACCTGGCAAAATATAGATTTTCGAGGTCCTCCTGATAGTATCTTGTCTTATTCCGAAGGTGAAGATTTAGATCTCGAAGATACAAATCAATCTCATGTAATGGTATTTGAATCCGAAGAAGAAGGAGAAGATCAAGATCAAGATGATGAAGTAGTGATCACTAAAGAAGATGAAGGAGAAGAAAATACATTTATTATGCCGAGAATGTCCGTTAGTTCTCAAGGTAATAATAATTCATTAACTACTACTACAACAACAACTACTACTAAAGAAGTATTCCAAGGATCAACTATGAATAGAACAGAATTGATAATAATTGTACGTAGTTCACAAGAAGAAGATTTAAGTTCTTTTAATGATCCTTTAGGTTTACTAAATGGTTGGAATGCAATTTATAGTTTCTTAGTAGGGATTGGTCTTGGTTTAGGGTTTGGATTTGGGTTTTTTTATTAAAGTATTCTTAGACTCCTTCTCGTATTTGTGTGTGTTTGAGGGTTTCTACATCATATATATCAAAAGAATTGTTGCTTATTGCTATATTCTAAAGTCAGGAATTTAATTTGGGTTTTTTATTTTTTATATATAACAAGAGAGGTTAAAAGAAAAAAAAGATCGGAGTATTGTTAGATAATATCTGTGATAATTATCATGTCTTTTGGGATCATTGTGTATTTGTTGTTTTGTTTAGTTCTTTACTTCCTTTGTTTTCTATTTTTATCGATAAAGTTAATATATAACAGGTTATAAATGTAATACACGTATACGTGTTTTGTTAAGTTGAGTTAAGTTGAGTTGGTGATCTTGTAACAATGACATGTAAGATACCTGCCTCACGGTGTGATATCTCGTAAAAAAAAAAAAAATCTACAAAAAGAGATCATCATGTTTGAGATCTCTCTACAGTTGTGTGACAACGGAGATATGTCATTCTTCTTCTATTACCGTATTATTATGCATTATCAATAAATACCTATTAACTTATAAATACTAAAATGAAACAGTTTCTTTGAAATCTTGTTCAGTAATATTTGAACGATTACACATTTGTTGAAAAATACTATTTTTCAAATTGAATAAATTCCAAGGAGTATCAAATTCTTTAATTTCACCTTTATCTAAAACCAAAATTCTATCATAATTAATAATAGTTTTCAAACGATGAGCAATACATAATATAGTACAATCTTTGAATTCTTTAATAATTGTATGTTGAATCTTAGAATCAGTTTCATAATCAACACTTGATGTAGCTTCATCAAGAATTAAAATTTTAGAATCACGAACCAATGCTCTTGCAAATGCAATCAATTGTCTTTCACCAAGGGAAAAATTAGATCCTTCATCTTCAACTGTTTGATCCAAATGAAATTTATGTAATGTTATTTCATTTGAACTATCATTGTTATTATTACCAATAGTAGTAATGTCTTCAGTTGGACGAATTTGTTTTTTAATTATATCTAATCTTGATTCTTCAATTAATCCTGTACGTCTTAATGCATCCCAAAGTTTATCATCTGAATGTTCATGAAATGGATCTAAATTTTTTCGAATTGTACCACGAAATAATACTGGATCTTGAGGAATAATAGATAATTTAGAACGTAAATCTTTTAAACCTAATTTTGAAATATCAATACCATCAATAATAATTTTACCTGATTGTAATTCTGATAATCTGTATAAAGCAGTCATAATTGATGATTTCCCAGCACCTGTTCTACCACAAATACCAATTTTTTCCATAGGTTTAGTTTCAAATGTAACATCTTTTAAAACTAATGGTAATCCTGGTCTATAAGCTAATGAAGCATGATCAAAATCAATAACACCTTTATCTGGCCAATTTGGTGGTGGAGTATTTTCAGTAATAATATATGGTGCTTCTTCAGGTAAATTAGTAGCATAACTATATAATCTTTCAGCAGAATTCATTTCATTTTCAACCTGAGTATAAGTTCTAATCAACATGGATAATTGACCAGCAATTTGGAAAACATAAGAAACAATTAACCCAACTGAAGATGCATTAATATCAAATACTCGATTAACACAAAGTAATGCAATCAATAAAGCAAATAAACATGCAAGAAAATCCATATGAATAGCTAACCAACGTTGATTAGCAATAGTAACATAATAAGCTTCATTCATTTTATCAATTAAATAATTATTCTTTTCCAAAAATCTATTAGTAGCACGATATGCTTTAATAGTACTCATACCACTTAAAGTTTCATTGAAATTGTTGTAAACAAATGATCTTTGAATAGCTTCAAGACGTTTGATTTCTCTAGCTGATGCTTGATAGTAATTGGCAATACTAACAAATATCATTCCTAAAAATGGAATAGCAATAGCAAACCATGGAAGATAAACGATACACAAGATTAAAACACCACAAATATTGGATAATGTAAATAAAAAGAATCTCAATTGATCACCAATTTCATTATCTAAAGTATCAGTATCTTTGGTGAAACGATTTAAAATTCTACCCATTGGTGTAGTATCCATAAAACTCATTGGTGCATGTAAAACTCTCTTGACCGCTAAAACATTCAACATAACAGATGCAGTATTGGTAATATAAACCAAAACAATAAATTCAAAAGTTAAAAGGAAAAATGAAAGGAATGTAAACATGATATAAACCCCAATGTATACTTTATCTGGTTCATCAAATTTATGACTTGTCCAGAAAGATAACCAAGTATTGGAGAAAATTTGACAAAATGTAGCTAAAATCATAAGCGCAAGAAATACTGGAATAAGAAGCCATGGAGTAAATTTACCAGAACCTAAAGTAATATATTGTTGATAAACTCTCCAACTAATAGCATTAACTGCACGTTCTTCATCATCAATTAATTTACCAGATGCCTTTTCATCAACATTAAATTCACGATGAACTTCTTCTTCATTTTCTGGTTCGGTACGTTGTGTTATTTGTCTTTGAATCAATTGACGTTCTTCTTCCATTTCATCTTCAATATCATCATTATTATCAACAACAGCATCATTGCCATTTTCTTCCTCTTCATTATCTTGAGTGGTATGACTCATCAAATTTTTGAAATTATGATTAGATGCATATAAAGTATCAAGAGTACCAACTTCTGCTGATCCATCACCATTAAGGAAAATAATTCTATCAGCAGCACCAATTAATGATAATTGATGAGTAGCAAGAATTCTAGTATGTTGTTTCAACATTCCTAAAATACAATGTTCAACAATATGTTTACCAACTCTGGCATCAACAGCAGAAAGAACATCATCTAAAAGAATAATTTCACTATCGGCATAAACAGCACGAGCTAAATTAATTCTTGCCTTTTGACCACCACTTAAAGTGATACCACGTTCACCAATTTCAGTTCTATCACCAGCTGGTAAAATTTCCAAATCAGCTTCTAATGCACATGCATAAATAACTTTTTTATATTTCTCTTCATCAAATGGTTGACCAAATAAAATGTTTTCTTTAACTGTAGAATTTTGCACCCATGGTTGACCACATAATAACAAAGTACCATTAACATCAACTGAACCAGCGGTACGTTTCATAAATCCAGAAAGTGCACTAAGTAATGATGATTTACCAGAACCAATTAAACCAGTGATAACAACAAACTCTCCTTTGTTAATTTTGAAATCGATATTTCTCAATCCATTGAATACAACTTCATCTTCAGCAGTAGTTGTAGTTGATGAATCATGCTCTTTAGATGAACTTTTATCACTGTGATAAGCATGTGATGAACTAGTAACAATTTGATCTTTCTCTTCATGATTATGTGTATTCCCATCATCTTCTTTATCATCATCCTTCTTGCCGTTATATTTCTTTTCGTTTTCCTCTTCTTCTTCATCGGGAGCAAAGATTTCCCATTCAAAATCAGCATGGTCAACTTCAACGGCAACACCTTCTTTTTCCATAATTTCTTTCTTTTCAGGAGAAGCTTCAATGGCATTTTCAGATTCATTGATTTCACCTTGAGCCATAAATTCACCAACACGGGAAATACCCATAAATGCATCAGCACCACTAGCAAGAGCCATTGGTAAAAGGAAAACTTGTTGAGTTAAAGTACCATACAATGAAAGGGATGAGAAAATAGAAGCTGGATCTCTACTATGTGATGTAATAGCATATAAGACTAAAAATGTAGTCATGGATGCAAATAAAGTTAAAGACATGGCAAATGAAGTGACAATATTTCTTAAAACTTGCATTCTGTAAATGATTTTCATTTCTTTTCTACGAACTTCAGAAATGTTTTCATGATATGGTGGTTCCCAAGAATAAAATTTGATGACTTTTAAATTATTCAATACTTCTTTAATATAATTGACACGGGAATCGGTGAAAAAATTAGCCTTCTTTCTATAGGCAAATAATTTACCTGTTGAAAAAGCAATACCAATCATGAAAACCATTAAAATGGCCACCCCGATTAAAGAAACTGCACCAATATTATCACATAAAATACCAATGGCAATACCAATTGGAATTGGGAAAACAATCAAAAAAGGTTGAAACCCAAGGGCAAAATCAATTCTTGCTAAATCAGTACCCAACATGGAAGTGACTTTACCGGAAGGGAATTTATGTTTTGCTTTAGCATCCAATTTGAATGATTTGTCTAGAAGAGCCTTAGTTAAAACAGCTTTTGCTTGAGCACCAGTAAGCATGGAACGATAAAAGAAATGATTAATTAAAACACCAATAACAAAAACAAGAATTGCTGCACCAAATGAATATCCAATACCTCTTCCAATACCAGGTTCATGACCCATAGCTTTAATTTCAACATAAGCAATTAATTTCTTAGATAATAATGGTAATGTAGTTTGACCAACATTACTCAATGCTAAACATATACAAGCCCAAGTATACTGCCATTTAAAAGTCTTGGCTAATGCCCAAACAGTAGTGAATTTTGATAATTGGAAATCATCTAAATCATCATCTGGACTAACAGAAGAATTTTCGACAGTTTCACCTCTTTCTTTACATTTTTCAGCAATATGATTTTGTCTTGCCACGTCTATATCATGTGTCATGTAGGTATAAAATTGGTTAGCCATGGTTTGTACTTTTATATCATCAGTTAAATAAAACATATCTTCGGGTTGTAAGGTTCTCTTATACCCAGTTTTCATAACTGGTGATAACCACCAAAAGAATATCTTGTAAATTATATTGGTACTTCGACTAGGATAAGGTCTTCTTTCATCTTCAGTTGGAATTGGTGGGACATTCTTCGATAGTAAGAAACTTAATAATCTCTTTTGTCGCTGTAACACATCCTGATTTTCAAGATGAGTAGGTGATTTTTCAGAACTCATTGTATGCTAATTAACAAGCTATTTAGTTCTTGATAAATCTGTGAAATGTATAACTCAAAGAAGAATCACTGTTTGAATATGATCTCTTTAATAAAATATTTGAAATATGGATTTGAAATATGGATTTGAAAATTTGTTTAAAAATTAATGTGAAAAATCAATGTAGGCTGATCTTGCCTCGCATTTATATCAGCAATGGAATTATCCCGATTGGAATTGTTGCCGGTGTTTAGCGGATTTAGATTTTTTTTTTTTTTTCTTTCTTTCTCTTGTCTAATTTCCCATTGCAATGCGGCCACAAAAAAAAAGAAATTTTCACACGAGTCGTGCGTGGTAGAACAAATTATAAACTGACGGATAAGAGTTACCAATGCTAAGCCGAATTCATTTTTTTGTTTCATCCGTTTTCCTTATAAATTAAACCCGTTTTGACTTGTTGTAACATATTGCCTTTCATGAAAACTCATGGATTATTATTGTGGATTGCCTCATTGGTTGCTCAGAAAACGGTATTGTTTACGTGTGGTTATTATTAGTCATTTTAGTTTCCCCCGCCCTGCCCCCACCATCACCATCACCATCACCATCACCACCGCTACTTGCTCCCAATAAGGTTATCCTACCGCAGCAACTTGGTTAAAATATTTGGGTATCATGAAACGGGGCAATTAAGATAAAAAGGGTTAATTAACCACATTGATGATAACAGCAAATGCAGTTTATCGGAAAGGATAATACAACCAGGCTGATACGTATCGTTTCTCTGTATAGGGAATCAATTCCGTTTCTTATACGGCTCCAAAAAATAAAAAAAGAGAACGAAAATTACAAAGTCGGAAATGACACAAAGATTAAATTGGTTATTGCACACATATGTAGTATAGTTAAAAAAGCTTATTAACACCGTTTATCACCGGTATCAATTGCTTTATTAATTGTGGTCAAGGGTTGAAGTAGTAGTACTACCACTGGAAGTGTAAATGGTAGTGGTTTCATAAGTGCTTGCTCTCATAATGACGATTAAACCCTTTTAAATCCGTATACATTGCACCGCATGTCTTACATTTTCTTTTCAATCTTTTATCAACAAATACATTAAGGAATTGTCCCACATATTTTGGCATATTAGATTTATTGTAAACTAAATGAACTTCCTCTTCTTGTGCTTGTTCTTGTTCTGGTTCGGCATTATCTTCTTTGTAGTCATTTGATGAACTGGTGCTATCGATATCTTGTTTGGTTTCATCATCACTTGAATCATACTCATAATCACTATTATTATGAATGGTTGGTCTCTTTCTAATGGTCTTACGAGTAGATACATTGTTTAATCTGGTAAATTTAATTCGATTACGAGCTTTACTATTAACTATATTTACATCAAGGGGATTTTTACATGGTTGTGAATCTACAAATTTAATAATACTTTGAGCTAAAATATGAGGAATTTTTGGGATTTGGGAAATTGGTGAGAAGTTTTGAAATGGTTGAAAAGGATTTGAAAATTGTAATTTTGATCGTAATTCTTGTCTTTTCAAACTTGGTTTGCTTTAATCATGTTAATATTCACGATTGATCATGATGATGGAATTGATTTGGTTGATCACTTACTTTGCAGACATTGTTTATTGTTGCAAGAATTAAACACCAGCAGACAACAACAACAAAAAAAAAGAATCTGGATTTACCCCAGATATAAAAATCGATCGGAGTTATTTCAATGAGGCGAGTTTTTCTTTACTCGCATTGACAATCCCCCCCAGATATACAAATTGAGCAATTCACCTTTCAAGTGAAGAAACCCATGGATCATAGAGTCGTTGAGGAACTGTTGATTCAATATTGGAAAGCTTTTGATAATCTCAGTAGTTACACAAACCCGCACATACTTCACCGCTCCGATAACTCCGTAGTATCAACTTAATGTTAATTTTTTTTTTTTTCTTTGCCATGAGTTGGATGATGCCACAGTTTTCACGTTTTTGTAATTTATACCAAATACTAACCACAGGTCAATGGGCAAATTGGTTATCACAGTTTCGTGATTCATGGTAAGGAGTTGTCTAACCCGAATGGTAAACTATAAGTAAGAGAGGTCTTCTCTCTCTCTCTCTCTCTCTCGCCTTCTTTGAATGTAGATGTTTCTTAAATTAAAGCACACACATTATAATTTACAATGCCAGCTCATAAACGTCAGAAATTAGATACTGCATCATCTGGAACAACAAGCGCAACCACAAAACCAAAACCAAAACCAAAACATCTCATTCTCAATGCTTTTGATATGATGTGTCCTTCTCTTCAAAACCCGGGATTATGGCAACATCCCAAGGACAAATCACGCGATTATAATACTATTGAATATTGGACTAATTTAGCTCAATTATTAGAACGTGGGAAATTTAATTCATTATTCATAGCTGATGTATTAGGAGGATATGATGTTTATAAAGGTCCAAGAAATTTAGATGCTGTTGCTAGAAGTGGTGCTCAATGGCCAGTAAATGATCCTCATGCAATTATTCCCGCTATGGCGGCTGTTACTAAGAATCTTAGTTTTGTAGTTACTTCAAGTACTATTAGTGAAGCTCCATATCATTTTGCAAGACGATTGGCTACTTTAGATCATTTAACTAAAGGTAGAGTTGGATGGAATATAGTTTGTTCTTATTTAGATTCAGCAGCGAGAAATCTATTGAATGGAGCTGATTTAACTCCTCATGCTGAAAGATATGATAGAGCTCAAGAATTTTTAGAGGTTGTATATCAGTTATTTTTATCATCTTGGGCTGATGATGCTGTTGAGTTGAAAAATGGAATATTTACCAATCCAAATAAAGTAAGAGAGATTAACTACGAAGGTAAGTACTATACTGTTCCTGGTCCATCGATTACTGAACCAAGTCCACAAAGAATGCCTCTTATTTTACAGGCTGGTTCTTCTAAAAGAGGTATAGAATATGCTGCTAAAAATGCTGAAGTTGTATTTGCACATGGATACACTCCATTAGGATTGAAAAATGTTATTGATAAATTACGAACTGCTGTTAAAGAAGCAGGAAGAGATCCAGAAGATGTAAAGATTGTTCAAATTGTGAACATTATAGTTGCCCCCACTCATGAAGAAGCAGTGGCTAAATATAATGATTATAGACAATATGCTGATAGAGAAGGTACCCAGGCATTATTTGGTGGTTGGACAGGAATTGATTTGAGTAAATATGAATGGAATGAAGAACTTGAAAAAGTAGACAGTAATGCTTCTAAAAGTTCAACCGAACTGTGGACAACTCCATTACCTGGTGATCCACCAAATTTGCGTAAAACCAGAGCATTAATAGCCGAAAGGTTAGAATTGGGTCCAGCAATATTAATAGTTGGTGATCCTGAAGAAGTAGCTGATGAGTTGATTCGTTGGCATGAAATATCTGGAGTTGATGGATTTAATTTTATTTATAGTATCACTCCTGGTAGTTTTGAAGATTTGGTGGAATATGTGATTCCTGTGCTTCAAGAAAGAGGATATGCTCAGAAGGAGTATCCAAAAGAAGGTTTAACATTTAGAGAGAATGTATTTGGTGTTGGAAACACATTTTTAAAACCAAACCATCCTGCTTATGGATTGAGATGGAGAGCGGGTGAAACTAAAGAAGAATTCGAAGAAAGATTAAAAGAGGTATTGGAAAACAACTTTGATAAGTAGGTATGTCATCTGGATAGAAGTTGTAAATGTAAATCATATCGTACGATTTAAAATCTCTCTTGGTTCCTATACCATCGGCTGCAAATGAATATAGAATTGTGGCTGCGATATAAAAAAAAAATGAACAATAACTTTTGCGTTATTTATCAATGAATCCACAGTTTAATTATTACTTTCCGTTCCACATAAAAATAGTAAATATGACTAATTATAAATATACCTCCCCTTGAATTAAAAACTTGATCTTAAAAAAAAAACCAATTCGACACAGACACCACAAAACAACTAATCATGCCAGTTGCAACAGATAAATACAATTTAAGACCATTTGTTGAAGCACCATTATCTTCATCATCCACAAAACCATTAGAATTGGAAGCTATTGATTTATCTCTTTATAAAGAAGGACCAGAGAATTTACCAATTCGTAAACAATTAGCTTCTCAAATTGAAAAATCTTTATCTACTTATGGATTTATCACCGTTATTAATCATGGATTCCCCGAATCAAAATTAGAATTTCTTAAATCCTTAGCACAAGGAATCTTGGAAATTCCATTAGAGGAACAAAAGAAATATCTTGCTGGTGCTTTGAAATCGGATCTTGAAGATAGAACTATATCAGTTGGTGCTGAAAGAGGAAGTGGATTTAAACCAAAGGGATATTGGTCAATGAGAAATGGTGTTGAAGATTCAATTATTCATTATAATTTTAATAATATGCAGCATCAATTGTTTTTTGATACTGAAAAGAATAATTATCCAGATATCGTTAAAGATCATTTAAATGAAGTTGCTGAATACTATAGATTTTTACATACTGAGGTGTTGAGAAAATTGGCTAATTTATCTGATCTTGTTTTAGAACTTCCAGAAGGATTCCTTTATGAGAACTATTTTAAAGTTATTGAAAGAGATATCCCTGCCTCAGGTGGAGGTGCTGGTAGATTTATGTTATATGAAGGTATGGATCCTGATGATTCTGAAAAAGTTGAAAATACCTGGCTTAGAGGTCATTCCGATAGTGGTGGATTCACATTTATAACATCACAACCTATTCTTTCTTTACAGATTAGAGATTATTATACTGGAGAATGGAGTTATGTTGGACATACTCCTAATGGGTTGATTGTCAATATTGGTGATGCTATGGAATTTATCACTGGTGGATTTTTCAAGTCTTCTATTCATAGAGTAGTTGGTCCACCAGAGGATCAAAAGGAATATCGAAGATTAGTGTTGATTTATTTCAGTAAACCTAATGAATCCGCAATCTTGGACCCTGAACCGTTGAATTCTCCTAAATTAAAACGTTTGGGGATTGAGAAACCCGAAGAATGGGAGAAGATTGATTTCCGTGCTTGGAATGATGAAAAATCAAGATTGTTTGGTAAGAAAAAGGTTAATGATACTCAATCTGAAGAACCTAAGTTGGTTTTGGTCTATGGCAGGTTACATGAAAGATGGCATCAAGCAGAAGCTGATTTTAGTTTAGAAGAGGCTGAAAAGAAATTCCAAATCATTAAATTAGATTCTGCGTAGTTTTGTATATTACCTATTAATTTGAAACTTATGGGTTCATTCATGATTCACCTCTCTCTCTCTCTCTCTCTCTCTTCAGTTGGTATATCTCCAGTGTTCTCCTGTAGCAATCCAGCTTCTTTTAAAACCAGTATTGTTCTACCGTCAAGGAACTCGTCTCTCATGTTTCGACTAAATTTATGATTCTGCAGATTTCCCCTAATTTTAGTACTTATTTTCTCAAGTTGATCCATTAAGTTTTTGATTTCAGTATTTACAAAATACATTGTTTCATCAATTGGTTTTAATTTCTTTATTAATTCTGGATTATTCTCATACTCCTCTAATGACTTCAAGCTAGTTTGTATACTTTTCAAGACTTGATATAAGCTATTAAACCTTGGTTATTTCAAATTTCAATATTTTCCGAAGTTGTAACTCCAAGGCAATTTTATTTCGTAAATCATCTATCTTCTTATCTAATTCATCTTTGTCTTTAATTTTTTCATTATTAAATTCTATTCCACGTTGATGATTTAGCACAACATGAGGAATTAAATCCTTAGGTATATTTAAAACATTTCGAAAACAGTATAATTCAAATTTATCAAAATATGAATCAACTGTAAATTCCAATAATGTTTCTAATTTCCCAACACCAGTTTCTATCTCATCTAATGATATTTCAGTGAAAATACCAGAAGTTTTAATATTCTTTTGTTCTTTTAAAAAGGATTCAATTGCTTCAGTTCCTTTATACATTATTTCATTAACAGCATTAATGATCTCATCGATTAACACCAATGGGGCAAATCCAAAATGTTCAGTTAAAATAGCTGTTGTTCGTGGATCTAGGGATTTATCTGATGTGTCTGTCATGTTTATTAATTTAAAGTATATTGTGGTTGATAGAAAAAGAAACCTGCCGTTCGCTTTTGTTTATGTTTTGAATTTTGAATTTTTTTTTTTTTTTGTTTGTTTGTTTGTTTGTTTGTCTCGCTGCCATCCGATTGATTTCTGTTGATGGTGGTGACGCGCGTATCAATGAATCGTATCAACTTTACTGCTGCATGGCATGGTGAAGATATCCAGTGTAATCGAAGAAGGAAGGAAACAAAATGGTTTAAGAATTCAGATAAGAACTGTTATTGTTCTCACTGATGTAGCTTTTTCTTTCGGCCAGGCAAATGATGGACTCTAGTTCAACAACGTGAATTCAGCCATCTAGAAATAGACCCAAGTAGATATGCATAATAACAGTTGGAGGAAGAGACTCAATGAGTTACTAAAATGGGAGATCTAACGCAGAGTCCTTAATGAAATCAATCACTGCTATTATTGATGATTGTATCTAACGATTCCTAAACCCTATATACGAGAGTACTGTATATTGAACACATTGTGTAAGGTCTAATGCAATTCACTCAGGAGATGATCCTTTCTTCTGAGATATGCCAAACTCCCATTTATCTACGCATATAAAAAGTCGAAACTATCTTGTTTCTCTCTATTCGCTGTTCTTTCACGTTGCTTCAATTTTGCAATTGGTATTGATTTGTTGATAACAACCAACACGAATTCCATGCCACAATCGCCCCAAATTCCGCTCCCCGCATGGGGTGAAACGCTGCCAACAAAAAATAAGGACCTAAATCTTCCGAACCCCGGAGAATTCCATTCGACAACAACAAAAAAAATAGAACAATTTAATAACTCCATGATTTCAAGTCAATCAGAACAGTCAGCATCATCATCATCATCAATCGTATCAATGCCACGGACATTACTTACTACGATTACTCCAGCTGCATACCGAGTATTGTTATCTACTGCAACACCAGTATCACGAGTTATACCTATTGATGCTACTTGGTTTATGCCTAATGTTCCAAGAGATAACAAGGCTGAATATCAACAAGAACGTATTCCACAACTGAAATTCTTTGATTTAGATAAATATGTTTCTCAAAGTGAATATCCTCATATGTTACCAAGTTTATCCGTTATGAAACAAGCATTTGATGAATTAAAATTACATCAAAATGATTCATTGGTTATTTATGATAAATTGGGAATATTTCTGAGTCCTAGGGCAGCTTTTACATTTGCTTTATTTGGACATCCAAAGGTTTATTTATTAGATAATTATTTATCTTATAAACAATGTGAATATCCTCTTGATACCAACCCTGTCAAGGAAGATGGTTCAAATGATGATGTTGGAGAATATGAATTTGCATTGAATCAAGAAGAATTTGCAGAAAATTATAAAAAACAAGTTATTGAATATGATGAATTGTTAGAATTGGTTAAGAATGGTGGATTATCTGAATATTTATTAATTGATGCTAGATCAAATGATAGATTCACAGGATCTGGTGAAGAACCTCGTCCAGGATTATCATCTGGTCATATTCCAGGTGCAGTTAATTTACCATTTCCAAAACTTTTAGACCCGTCAAATAATAATCAATATAAATCAAAACAACAAGTTGAACAAATTTTCCAAGAATTAATTGGTGAAGATGGTAATGTAAATGATTTGTTGAAGAAATATCCAAAAGGAATAATTGTCATGTGTGGAACTGGTGTAACTGCTGTTGTTTTAAAATTTGCTATTGATTGTATCTTGAAATTGAATGTCCCAGTTAGAGTATATGATGGAAGTTGGACAGAATGGGCTAGTAGAGCTCCTTCAGAATACATCCAAAAAGATATCTAGAGGATATTTCTCTAAAGATTAATAGATTCCTTATATATAGGCAGTGACAAAGAAACAAAACAAAAAATAAATTTAATAAACTGTGACATTTATATTAAAACTATAGTAACAAAAAAAAAATTAAAAGTAAACAAATTAGATAGTGAATGTGTTAAGGTGATGAGATGAATGTATTTGTGTTTGAGAGGATGAATGGGTGTGGGGTGTGAGTGTGTGGAGGGGGGGAGAAATCCGGACAGGAACTACTTGTAAGTGAATACATACTTCTTCACCTTTTTCTCATAAAGATCATTTAATGCATCATCGTCAACAAACCATGTAACTTTACCAGCAGCACCTTCATTAACAATTGAACTTGGTAAACCCTTTTCTGGTCTTTCCATGATAATCTTGATAATCGGAGCCTTAGTTAAACCTTCAACAACAAAACTGACTCTACTGGAATGAAGAATTATAGGAATAGACAAGGTGATTCTGTTTTCTGGACCCAGAGGAGCATTGGTGACTGGTAAAACCCATGCCAATTTTTCTCGCAATTGTTCACCATGATTTGGAAATAATGAAGCAATATGACCATCTGGAGCACAACCCAATAATAATAAGTCAAACAATGGCAATTTAACCGAGTCCTTTTTGGCAAAATTACTAATCAATTGTTTCTCATAATCATCAGCAGCTTCTTGAGGATCATCAATCAAAGATTCATTTATATGGAAAATCTTTGGTTTTTTATCACCTTCAATTAAATCAAAGATTTCTCTTTTGGCTTGACCATAATTTGAATCCGGGCTATCAAACGGTACCAATCTTTCGTCAGCAAAATAAATGTCCCATTTCTCCCATTCAATTGAATCTTGTCTTGGAAGTAAACCTTGATGTAAAATTTTAATTAATGACCCCCCGGAAATAGCAATTTTAAATCTTTGTTCCTGTTTCTTTTGGATTTTCTTTTCCTTTTTAGATTTACTACTGGAACTAGTAGTACTAGTGACTCCATTATTGATGGCTGGTGATGATCCGTTTCTTGGTAGTGGAGAATTAAGAGCAGCTTTGATGGAAGGAGTTAAATCTATTCCACTTTGACTATGCCTTGGGCTATGTATTGGAGTGTTTGCTTTACCTTGTTTGATTAATTCAATTTGTTGAAGATCTGTAGTATTGTAAAGAGTTTGATTTTGAGCAGTAATAATGTGATCTGCAACTGCATCAGCAACTCCCAAGAATTCCGGGAATGAATAAATCAATGGCACTGTCGTTGTCATTATCTCAGTAAAAAGGGGAGGTGGAATGCAAATATTATCAAAAACAAAAGATAAAACAAAAAGAAATTAGAATAACAGAAACTGGTTGGGATTGATAAGTTGATTATATATATATGTGAATGAAAAACTATAATATATATGAACTGTCACTCTGTTATTGGTTGCTAATTTGATTTGATTTGATTTGATTTGGTGATTGCCGATAGCTTTGACGATTATTGCTGTTGTTGTTATTACAGTTTAAATTTTCTTTCTTTCTTTTTCCCTCTCTCACTTTTTTCTTTTGCTGTCTTTATTTTGCCCAAGGGGAAAAAGAAAAAAGTTCAACAAATAAAAATTTTCTTTACAAAGAAAAACAATAATTTAGGTGTGTACCTGTGCACAAAAATTGGTTTAGATCAACTCCTGTATTACCTGTCCAAGTCTAGTAAATCAATAGGAGAAGGGTATATGGTTTTGTTGTTTTTAATGTTATGGATACTTAAAATTGTAATTATATGAATGGGTGGACTATCTATCAATGGGGATGTTAAACAATAAATAACTCAATTACAAAGATAAACAAGAAACAAAAAAATAGCAATAAGATAATTGAAATTGCAAATTGCAAATGGGGGGGAGATTACAGATCTATTTATATTTTAGTGCAGTGATCTACTATATGAAGTTCGCTCTCTCTCTTTTGCTTTCCCACCCCTTAGATTTGATATTGACAATAAAGGAGAAACCTAGGGTAAAATGTTAAATTAGAAATTCAAGACAAAGGAGAGGTAGGATTTCTTTTTAATATTTTAATTTAAACTCCTTTATTAATAGGGAGAGAATGTTAATATATCAAGGTTGATAGTAACCCTTGTTGTCCCTACATGTCCTCGGGTTAGCAAAATTAAAGTGAGTTTTCCTAGAATTCAACCGGCCATGGGGATACGGGCAGAATATTCTCAACCATGCTCGGTTCATTTACTTTTGCTAAAAGGACACAAATGCACAAAACAGTTCTAAGCGACTTTAACCCCCTCTCCTCTCCCTTACATTATATGTTCCCACGGTAGATTGTGTTGTATTGTAGAGTTACAAATTTGCACGCGTACTGTCTATTTAATTCATTTAGCTGGAGGAGAATGACATGGAACATCATTGTTCCCTATATAAAAGAAATTAAATTATGAAAACCTTATTAGTAAATATGGTTTATGGTTTTTCTCTTCGTTGACTACCTTTCCGGTACTCATTCTAAATGGGGCCCGGGTTTAGGACCCCATTTTAATGAAAATTTCAAAGCAAGAGAATGTATTTATTATCATTATTTCAATATAAATTTCAGGGTGAAATACAATAACTGTCCTTCTAATAATAAATTAGTAGTATCGCAGTTGTTTGGATCCACAACCGTTGACCTGGCTACATTAATTAATGGTGCAACTAAGTATCGTAGTATTAGTAGATGATTTATTCAAAATTATTTTAATATTCTTGTTTTTGTATGTAGCTGTTGGGAAAAATATAGTGCACTTAGAATCATCCCATAAATGGTGTTGTTAACAATTGTCACGAAAATCATTGATATTTCACTATCATAGTTCAACAATTGACAGTTTATGGTTATTAAACTGATAAGCAAAAACAAATTAGCCAAGGTGCAGAAAATGCGTAGCTCGGGTTAATGACTGGGGCTTAACAAACTTTAGTCATTAATATCACTCACAGTGGAGATATTATTCATCAAATGAGTATACAATGTCCATTGCGTTCTTTGTAAATAATATAGATGTGGTATTTTGTATGTTCTGGTTTGAAATTACCGATTTACCACTAAATTTGCAGATTTCGAGTCTCGATAGTGAAAATCATAAGGGATGCATCTTGGAAATTCCCTCTTCGGCGTAAATCAGTCGACAAATTTAAAATTTAGGTCGAGAATTGATACGAAAAAAATGCGAAATTAAAAAAGAATTGAAAATTGAAAAATGAAAACCAAATAATGAATTTTCTATATAGTATACAAATATACAAGTATCATTCTACAGGTAAATCATATGGTATTTCATTTAATGTAGAATTATTATAATGAGCCTTAATATCCTTAAAATTGTGATATATTTATGATAATCCCTGATATTCAGCATTTAAACCATAAAATATTCAATTTTCTATATTCTGTATGGGAAAAAAAGATTTAAGTCAAATTTTGAAATTTTTTCGTGCGTAAACCGATTTGAAAATTACGGAGATAAATCAATCGTAACCCTGATGAACCCCTTTGGGAATATTAGATGGTCCAAAAACTAGAAATAGCATATGATAATGGTATATATGTGTCAATATGTATATGAATATTCTAATGAATACATTTTTAGCGGTCTGGATATCGTAATTATTGAGTTATTTAGGAAAACCATAATTCCCGATAAAAAAAAGATATTTCAATTTCTCCAAAGTAATAATTGACCACTAACTCCACCAATTGTTAGCCAATCCGTTCAGGATTGAGTGTGGTAGTATTAAACAGTGATATAAATAACATCATGTTGTTTAAGTGATAAGAATCAAGCTAGAACCGATAGATCTAGCAAAACACGTGCAACTTTATGAAATTACTTTAGTTTATAGAATAAGGAGAATAATTTCCTGTCATCGCATTTTTGGAAATTCTCTAAAAATTACTGAGGTTTCTTTTTTTCCACCTTTTGGCAACCTTTGGGCAATCTTATGATGTTACTATTTTTCAGCAACTTAATGAGGTTTATAACTAACTAAAAGGAACATTGCGGTTTCTCACTTTAGGTTATTTTTAAAAGTTTTTCGCAACTTTATGAATACACCTATTTTTCCAAAAATTTGCAACAAGATCAATTGACTGGTAACAGCTTTCATCATATTTTTGTTAGACAACAATATCGATAAACAATACATCGCAATACTATGAATACTCGGATAGGCTATCATTATATATGAAATAGTGACAAATATTCAACAGCGGCAATCAATGAAACTATCCAGGAGCTACTCATTCAATATAAAAATTCAGTATATACTTCATTCTCCAAAGAGGTGCATTGTAAGTAAATTTAAAGAAGAAATTTATCATTTGAATAAATTATCAGTAGTCGATGGCTTGAAATGAATCAGCATTACAAATAGTTACCGATTAAAATTGGTTATTAGTTATGCTCAACCTATTATCGACACACGGATTCCGCTAATTCTTGAATTTAGGACCATGGTTCGTACGAAAGAATCTGAAGAAAAAGAAAAAGAATTCAAATATCAGAAGGAAGGAAATATATAATGTATAATTTGGCTTCAGTTCCATTGATACCACTATTAGTACTTGCCAGAGCCATATATGATGTTATCAGCTTATTACATAATCGAGTTAAAAACATAAAACCCACAAAGGATCATGTATCCAACCAGTACAACTGAAAATATATCACCAGTTACATTTTGTATGGGGAAAAGAGATTCAAGTCATTTTTGGAGATTTTTCGTGTCTGAACCAAAATTAAAACTACGGGAATAAACCACTTGGGTTTCTGATGAACCCCTTTAGAAATACTAGTTGGTCTAAAAATTAGAAATTGAATATAAAGATAGTATATAATTGAAGCTATTTGCATGAATATTGAAATGAATGTAATTTGAGCTGTCTGGATATTGCAATTAGTGACTTATTTGGAAAAATTATAATTCCCGATAAAAAAAAGATACTTTCAAATTCCAAGAGTAAGATTGATAGATAACTCCTCCAATACTTAGTCGATCAATTCAGAATGAACTTATACAGCATAATTTATCACTGCAAATCATATAGCATTTTCAAAAATGCAAAAATCGTACTAATAATGACAAATGTTTCAAATCGTGGAACATTTGCATGTCGCACTGTGACGACCATAGAAAACAGAAATATAAGTGCTACTTTTTTCTGAAGCATCCAAATATTCCACAAATTTGCAACATACAAATCTATGGATCTATGGAACGGACATTTAAATCTATGGATATATGGAGGGAAAATTTGTACATACAGATGCGCACCAAATCAGGAACATGTAAATCAATGGTTTAATGAATGGAACATTGTGGCACACAGATATATGGCGCAATCACTGGAACATATAAATGTACAACAAAAAGTGACATTCAAAAATATGGTTTCAAGGATGGAATATTTGAATATATATATATATATATATTTATTTTCGGAATGTAGATTTATAAGTTACCGCCATCAAATTCATGAAAATGATCTACTGTTATGTGTCTTTCCTTATTCATAATTCTGTCAAATAGATTTTCTTGATTGATTCCCATTATATTCAAATGGATTATAGAATATATGTCAAAAGGAAATTGTTCAAGAGTGTCTAAAATGCTGTAATTTTTTCTGTATCACTACAAGAATATGAACTATTCTCGCAACATATCAAATTTACTAACCCGATTCACTTAATAGAAGAGTTTAAGCAGATCATAATTTTAAGTAGAAAATCTCCATACATTGCTTAATTGTTTTAGAATATTCATATTCATAGTGAATTTCATCATTATTCACTTCTTTTTAACCTAAATTGTCAAAATTATAACAGTTGTTACTTTTTGTATGGTGAAATAAGATTCGAGTCAATTTTAGTGCCTGAATCAAAATCAAAATTACGGAAATAAGTCACTTGAGACCCTGATGAATCCATTTGGAACATTATATACGCCAATACTGTTACTTATCAATATTTAAAAACCTTAAAATGATGGTATACATATGAATATTATGCTGATATAATTTTCAGCAAACTCAATTGTACAATTATAGATAATTTTACATAAATCATAATTCCCGATATAAAATAGGAGTTTTGATTTAACCAAAGTAAGATTTGGCTATAGTAGGTGATATATCACTAGTAAATACATTGAAATTAATTTAGAATGACGTTAATTTACCACATCTTTCGGTGATGGTAGTTTTAAGGGTGTATTCTCACGACAACACTTTAAAACCACAGTAGCACGTGAATTTGACCAAATACGATGATTTGTCTCAAATGTAAAATTTATCAAAATTTGACCAATAAAACTCTAATTATAAATCTTTGAATTTTACCTGTCTTAATTTTTAATGAAATTTTCACAACTTGAATCTAAATATGTAACTAATTATTTGGCCAAAAGATGCATTTGGGCAATAGTCATATTTCATGTTGAACTATCAAACAAATACACAATTACAAATAACACATTTTCAAAACAGAGCTAATATAGGTACGATTAGTCAAATAATATATGTTGAATATTACGATATTACTTGATTATTATAATTCACAAAGATGTAAATAAATACATCAAAAGAGTAAATTACTGCCAAATTATGTGTACAATAGTGTTTAAAACTGAATGAAACTCAAGTGACAATTTTTGGAAATTGACTTCTCGATCAAACTAGAGCCAAAACTCCATAATCATATAATACTAACGCAACAAGTGGGAGTGAAACATAAATTAACCTTAAATGGGACATTCTATAACTGAAAATTTTTCAGAAATAGAATAAACAAGTATTTACCAGTTGAATATATATAGTCAGGTATCAATTTATATAACTTTTTTTTCACTTCTATAGAATGTTAAGATCCATAGGAATAGTCGTATATACTACAGTAATTCTAACACGTGATTCATACAAGTACGTTCTTCTCTACAAAATGAATCAACGTGACTACCCAACGGGGATAGACTAATTCTCACAGAAGTACTAGAACTTCTACCGTATTTCTACAGAAAGATATTTTTGAATCTCTCTCGAAACTCACACCACTTGTCAAAAGAATTTGATAGAAGATTCTTTTTGAAAATCCATCACTTGCTACTATAAGGGGGCGTGCATATTTCACTAGTATTTTCATGTTCGTGTATTTACCAAAAATGATATTATTTTGTTTTAGTGAGGCAAAAAATGGAAAATACGGGGGGAAAGAGGGAGAACATGTTCCTTTATTTAATCACGGAAATCTATAACCTCTTTGCCATTTGGATTTTTTTTTTTTGTTTGTTTTATTATTTTAGCTCATATTTTCTAATATCAATTCAGTTATAACTTACTTTTCTCATCCATGACTATTGATAGTTATTTTCAATTGACGTTTGAATTAGTTTCACGGTACGTGAATCAAATATATCCATCATCTTCAGATTTCAAATTAGTTCAAGTTACCAATGAATCAAAATTAAAGCAATCTAAATTATATAGAGGTGAAGAACAGATATTATTTTTAAGTTTTACTGAAATTTCCGAGATTCAATCATTAGTTAATTTATTAAATATTGATGGTAGATTAGATAATGCATTGATTAATTGGGAATGGTTTGATTTGGAAACTATAAGGTTCCCAATTGAAGAATCCAATATCCCTCAAGATTTAGTTGAAAAATTCAATACAAAATTTAGATTAATTGTTGATGATGAAAAGAGTAGTTCTATCTTTTCTCATTCTACAAAACCAGGTTATGATGGTCCAGTTATAGAAGAGCATACTGATAGTGAAAGTATTAGATCTCCAACTCCAGAAACTCCATATCATCCAAATCAACAAGAAGGTCAACCATCTTATTTTCCTCCTACTGCTGGTGTAAAACCAGATAATTCGATATTCAAGGGTCCGTCCACTGATATTCCAGTAAATCAAATGAAGAAACCATCAGATATGCCTGAATTTGATGATGAATATGAAATTAAAAGTCCACCAGCTCCGGTCAATGATACTTTAGGTCAAAGTAAAGTTACTCCAATTGGATCCGATGATTTAAATCCTCCTGGAATAGGTGCTCATCCTACTTTAAAGCCTTATTTGGATCCTTTACAAGGTGGTGGAAATGACCATCAAGGTATGTATCCAGATCCACAACATCCAATGTTTGGTCAACCTAAACCTCCAGGATCATCAGGAGGTTTTGGTAGTGCTCCTCCAGGTGCTAGATATGATGATCCTTTTGGACCACCAGGATTATAAATTGATAAATAGTTGGAAAAAAAATAAACAATATTTTGTTGTTCCCTGAGGGGTGTGTATTGCCTGTAGATTGTTATGTTTTAGAATAAGATCACCGCTGAACGAATACAATGCCAATCTCGTATTGTTTACAAATTCAGGTTCAAAACTACAACACTTATCATCAAAGTATTTTCTTTCAAAAAAAATATGGTATAAAATTGTATTTAATATAAATAAAAAAAAAAGTTTGGAAATAAACACAGTGGAATAAGAACAAAAAAGTTTCATATATAAAACAAAAAAAAAAACGGCTTCTTTAAAAATTCAGATCACCGACGATAACGACGACAGTTAATTAAATTTAACTGGAAAGAATACCCCAGTATTTTTCAGCATTGAAAGTAGAACCAGAGTCAGTCTTCCATAAGTCATCGTAAGCAGTGAAGATGATGGAAGAGTCACCACAGGTAGATTTAATAGAAGAGATGGCAGATTGTTGGTTTGCTTTGGATGGGACGGCAACACCGTTGGTGTCACCTTTGTGTGGCCAACCAGTTTCAGTGATCAAAACATTCTTTTCACCACCACAAGCAGTCCAGACTCTTTGGATTTGTTGCAAAACCCAAGAACCAGCATCAGCAGCAGCAATTTGACCATCAAAGAAAGCGTGAGCATTAACAGCCATGTAGTCAGAGTATTGACACAAGTCTGGGTTGTTAATAACGGCAATAAAAGTATCAACGGAGACAACGGAACCAGTGTAACCAGCAGATTTCAAGGCAGATCTACCTTCAGAAACATAAGTACCAATTTGAGATGGAGTAGCAGAACCAGCGTTAACCAATTCGTTACCAATAGAAACAGTGTAGATATCATCCCAAGAACCGTAAGATTTGACGGCAGAAGCCAAGGTTTCAACACCACCAGAAATGTCAGAGACATCGTAAATACCAGCGAAAATCTTTTGGCTAGAAGTTTTAGCTTTCAAGACTTGAGCAACTTGGTCACAATCAACACCGTATAAACGGATGATGCTGTAACCGGACAAAGCAGAAACTTCACTGGCAATTTGAGAAGCAGATTTACAACCACCATCGTCACTGTATGGAGAGTAAGTGACACCCTTGGCACCGGCAGAACCAGTGTCAACGGAATCGGTGGAAGAAGAACCAGTACTGGCTGGAGAAGCAGTAGTGGTTTCTTGTTCGGTTTGTTGTTCAGCAGTGGTAGTTGGTTGAACTTGAGGAACGTGAGTTTCTTCTTCAACGCTGACGGTGTTGGCAACAGAAACGGTTGGGGCAGCAAAAGTGGTGGTTTGTTCACCGTTACCTAAGACAACGGTAACAACGTTAGTCTTGGTGACGACTTGAACGGCTCTTTTTTCTTCTTTGTGTTGATGGTGTTGGTGTTGAGCCAATGGAGCAGCCAAAGCTTGGGCTAAAACAGTAAAAGTAACGAGAGACTTGAATAACATTATGAATAAATGATAGTTGGATAAACAAAAACTAGAACAAAAAGAATGGATAAAGTTGTTTCTAAAGGATTAGAAGGAAAGACTGATAGAAATAACTTTGGTTTATGTTAAGTTGTTTAATGAACAAGAAGAAGAAGTTTCAAAAAAAAAAAAAGAAGAGGAAAATTTTTATAACAAACTAAAAACTGGTGGGAAATTTGTTGCAGTTTTGTATTGAAAGAGAGAGGAAACGTAAACAACTGAGCTGCCAATCCATGAAGGAGATGAAAGAAAAAAAAAAAAAGACGACAAAGAATGAAACGTGAGGTGAAGAAAGAAAAAGTGAGAGAGAAAAAAAAATAAATAACTCGAAAGGGAGAGGTCGTGTGGGTTGTTACACAAAATAACCCAAAATGTACACACTCACAAAAACGAATTCTGCATAATCTACACGACTGTGTTTATTTTTTATACAAATTAGCCTGAAAATTGTTATGTCTTTGTGTTATTTTCATTCGCAAATTATGTAATCACTATACTTGATTCTAAATATTTTTTTTTTTTTTCTTGGGAGTCTGTGTTGTTTAAACTAAACAAAACAAAATAGACCTTACACAAACAATGAACTATTGGTCGATTCTAGATTTTCAATTACTGCAACTCCATACAATCCCTATCTTATCATATTCCTTAACCACATCAGATGAAGAACGGTTGGCCATTGCTTGAAAAGAGAGATCATTGGTTGGTAGTTGTTATTGAACAACAGCAATTATGATTTTTTGGTTAAAGTGCACGGTTTAGGGTTTTCATTTTAACTTGATTGAGCAATCAGATTACTCTATACAGTTAAGTAGCAGCAAATAATGCGTGTGCAAACGCCCAAATTCTGAAAAAAAATTTTTTTTCATTCAAGCCATCGAATTCCCGTACTACGGTTGACTCTGATGAAGTAATGTTATTCCTCATCTGTCTCTCTATCTCTCTCTCCAGCCAATGTTTGATTTATCACAACCCTTTCTCTGCCACTTGTCGTTTACTTCATAACCATTTAGTCATGTGCTGAATACGAATGGATACACAAATGAACGGCATCCCGTTTTCTCTCGCTCTCTATCTCTCATGCTAACACCTTCACACAGTCACATTCCCCCTATACTCTTTCACCTCCTTTACTTTCAGGGCTTTAATTTACTTCGTTACGTAATGTTTCGGGTTCGACTTTTCCACAGTATTAATTGTTATTCACAGGAGATGGTGGTGTGCGCAAGGCTTTCTTTGTATTTTTTTTTTTTCCTCCCTCCCCTTTCTCCCCTTATTCGACTGATCCCACCACGGCGAGTTTTGTGCGGTTAAGCCCAGGTGGTTACCAAACAAAGGAAGCCACGCTCACACTTTACAACCGCACCGCGATGAAACAATTACAAAACATAGCAGTAGGGAATGAACAAACTCCTTCATAGATCTGGTAGATTTGTCTACCCCTTGACTGAACAGACTTGTTCATCTTTCTGTAGTTCATACCTTTTCTACAAGGGAATGCAATTTAACACAAGTGTAACATTAATTTTTGGGTAAAGAAAAATTTCATAAATTTCAAATGAATTGCATATTAAAGTGTCTAATATTGTTTATGCACAAACTATTAAAATTCTCTAAAATACTACAAATTACGCTGATCTTCTTCTTGGTTCTTTGTTTCTAAGGGAACGAAGGTATTTCAAAGACTCATACTCATCGCTCATTGGAGGAATCGGATCATCGCAATATGTTTGGCTTAAGCTTTAGTAGTTTTATTTCTTTTTTTTCCTTTTACTTTTGCACTTAACCCTTGAATAATGTTCATCATACGCATCTATTAGTCGATATCTCCCTAAAAATTAAAAATTAATGAGGGGATGTCTTTGTTTCTTTGTAGATCGAGAATATTAACTGTTAGATGTGAATTTCCACCCGTTTCCAGTTTATCCGAAAATTGAAAGTTAATTTTGTAACTCTGACGGTATCTCCCTCAATGAGAATGGTTGCAATTTTTCTGATTCTTTATCCATTTGTTACTCCTCAGTGACGGTTTAGTAGAAACTGGGTGCAAAATCAGCCCCCACCTTGTCTAATCTTCTAATGATGTGTAAATATAAAGGAAGTTGGTTGCTGTTTGGATGGTGTTTACTATTGTTGGATATCTCTTGCTGTTTTAAGATTTTAGATGTGCCATTTATTTTTGATCAAAATTGGTGTAAAAACTAAAGAAAAGAGATGGGATATAGGTCGTCAGAAACTCCTACTTCTATGTTGTACTATCATTGCACTTGCATTGAAGAAAACAACTAAAACAAAAGAGAACCATCTATGCTTTGATTGTATATTCTGCCAACTCACGTTTTTCTAATCTTGCCTTTACAACCATTGTAGAGATAAAAAGACAAGCACGCACCGACAATCAGATTGAGTTTCTTTATTTTTGTACAATTATACACACCCCCACATAATCACACATTAGTCAAATGATTATTGTTGTTTATTGCACGACCCATAGTATACATATATTATTCTTGCCGACCAAATTACACAGTCTAAAATATAAAAAAAAATAAAACAATCAAGTCAATTTAGAAGTCAAGGTTTAAACAAAAAATAAAATATATAGACGTTGATATTGCCAGTGGGTTGTCTTGTAATTAGATACAATTACCTGTTCATATTACTGATTTAATTTCATAGTTCTTACCTCTCTGATCCCTTCCCCCCCTCTGTTTACAACATTATTTTTTTTAGTCCTTTTTTTTGTTGTTGTTCACACATTTTTTTGTTTTTCTGTTGAATTTGGATTAAGGATTTCAAATTTCATTCTTTTTGGTATAATTTTTTTATTTTGCTTTTTTTTTTTTTTCCTTCTCCCCCTAAATTCATAAATTCATTCAGATTTAAAGTGAACGATCAAGACAATTCAAATATAAACTTCGATTCAATTGATCTTAGATCTAAAAGAAGTTTTATCAAGATGATCTCAAATAATAACAACAATCCTTCTGATGTATCTGTCAATATTGATGAATTACCGGATTCTAAAAAGCAATTGACGGAGAATCAACCTGATCCCGCATTAAAATCAAATATTGCCACTATGACGCAACAGCAACAGCAACAACAACAACAACAATCAATGGAAATCGATAGTGTTACTGATGAATTTATAGACAACAACCCTAATGGTTTAGATACTAGAGAGATTGACGATATTTCTGTTGATAAAGATTATGGTTTAAACCAACCAGAACCGATCCCAATCGAAGATGACAATCAGGGTCAAGTAGTAGATTCAGAACTCGTGGAAGAAGAAGAAGAAGAAGAAGAAGATGATGACGACGACGACGACGACGATGATGATGAAATTGAAGGAAATGTACAAATAGTTGAGGATCGCGGTATTTCCAAGAATACCAAAAGCGCTTATCCACTAGCTAATGAATTTGAAGATCTTGCAGCAAAACTAATGAAACCAATTGATGACTATCCAATAAAAGATGAAGCACACTATGTCTGGGAAATTAAAGATTGGCATTCGATTTTAAAAGAAGACAAGGTCAGATCACCAAGATTCAAATGTGGAGGGTTTGAATGGAACATTCTACTTTTTCCACGTGGTAATACCCACAACAACCAAATTTCTATTTATATGGAGCCACACCCACCCGTTGATGAAAATGATAAACCAATAGATGAAGACTGGTATGTTTGTGCCCAATTTGGATTGGATATCTGGAACCCACAACATCCAGATGCCCATTCGCCAAGTCAGAGTCACCATAGATTTAATAAAAATGAGACCGACTGGGGTTTTGGATCATTGATAGAATTAAGACAGTTGTCCATGGTTAGAACACCTCGAAACCAATCTTCTAGTCATGCACTTTTGGAAAATAATCAATTGAATATAACTGGTTATGTTAGAGTTATTGATGATTCTTCCACCGGTGTATTGTGGCATAATTTTGTTGAATATGATTCCAAGAAAAATGCAGGGTTTGTCGGCTTGAACAATCAAGGTGCCACTTGTTATTTGAATTCATTGTTACAAAGTTATTTCACAACAAAATTGTTTAGAAAGTTGGTGTACAAAATCCCCACGGATCTGAAATCTTCAGGTGTTGCTTTGTCATTACAAAGAATTTTCTATTTATTAACGAAATCCAACGATCCTGTGGGAACATTGGAGTTAACTAGATCCTTTGGTTGGGATTCATCAGATGCATTCACTCAACATGATGTTCAAGAATTGAATCGTATTTTAATGGATAAATTGGAAACAGCCATGAAAGGATCTGACATCGAAGGTGCATTGAATGATATTTTTGTCGGTAAAATGAAATCATACATCAAATGTGTCAATGTACCTTACGAATCGTCAAGAGTGGAAGATTTCTGGGATATTCAATTGAATGTCAAAGGTTTCAAAAATCTTGAGCAATCATTTCAAAACTATATTGAAATTGAAATGTTGGAAGGGGAAAATAAGTATCAAGCTGGTGATGAATATGGATATCAGGATGCCAAAAAAGGTGTTGTCTTTGAGTCTTTCCCTCCTGTATTGCATTTGCAATTGAAGCGTTTTGAATATGACTTTATGGTTGATGATTTAGTCAAGATTGACGATTTTTATGAATTTCCAGATAAGATAGATTTAAAGCCATATCTTGATGAAGATTTACCTGATGATGTGAAAAACCAGAATTGGAATTATAAATTACATGGGGTATTGGTCCATCAAGGAAGTATCTCAAACGGGCATTACTATGCCATGATTAAACCAAACTCTAGAGATAATACATGGTTACGATTTGATGATGACAGAGTATGGAAAGTCACTAAAAAGGAAGTTTTCCAACAAAATTTCGGGGCTTCTGATATCTCTCAAGCACAGTTGAATAAAATGACTAGAGCTGAGCAACAAGAACATTTAATGAGAAGAATGACATCCGCTTATATGTTGGTGTACTATCGTGAATCAGAATTGGACAAGATTTTACCAACAGATGATTCATTGGTCGAGTCAGCAATTCCTGAACATATCCCCAAGCAAATAGAGTTTGAGATTGCGGAACGTGAGCGATTGGAAAAGCAACGACAAGAAGAGTTGTATTATACCACAGCTAAATTAGTCACAACAGCTACCATCAACGCACATGTTGGTTTTGATCTTGCATTAGACCGCACCGTCCACAAATTTTATGATGAAGAGTTGGAAGGCACTGCATGCGACCCAGTGGTTTTAAAAGTTAAAAAGGATAGTAAAATGTCCGAACTTATCGAGTCAGTGGGAAAAAGTTTGGGATATGACGATGTTAACCTCTTCCGATTGGTTACTATTTGTCATAGAAATAACCATTCCAATCGATTGGATGCTTGTGTGGAAAAGAAATTGGAGTCTTATACCATTAGTGATTTTTACTTTAAGATTTTCAATAGAAAATATGACGAAATGGTGTTTTATGTGGAAGAATTGAATAAAGATATTCGTAACATCATCCAGTTAGTGGATACTGAGTATATTGAACCAAAAGATTTTACATTTGAACAAGTTTTCAGCAAAATTGAATCCACTGGCAATAAGATTGGCGAAGGAATGCGTTTTGAAAACACTGAAGCTTATGCTAATCACATTACTATCATCATCAAGTATTTTGATCCAATTTCTCAGGAGATTAGATCATTATCCCATATAGTAGTTGCTAAATCCGATCAAATCAAAACAATTATTGATCCTATCAAGAAGTTACTTGGATTTAAAGATGATGTTGAGTTGGAAATGTTTGAGGAATTGTCACCGTCTAAAGTTGATAAGATTGACCCTGAGTTGACATTTAACAAGCAAGAATTGAGTCATGGCGATATACTCACAGTTCAAGTTGTAAATCCAGGTGAATTGAATAAAGATGGACAATTTAAGGATTTGAGAGAGTATTATAAATTTTTATTGACTAGACTACATGTTAATGTCAGGCCATTCAAGGCAGACATAGATGAAGAAGATTCGGATTTTGTTGCTAATGATGAGGATGATATGGATCAAGATGGTGTACATTCTGAAGATAACGAAGTAACTAATGAAGAGATTCAACGGGCCAAAAATTTGAGTAGAAGTTTTGATTTCTGGATTTCCACAAGTTATAGTTATCATGATTTGGCCAAGGCAATTGCCGTGAAATTAAATGTTGATCCAGCTTATTTAAGAATATTTGCTCTTTCATCATCAGGAGAAAGATTCCCACTAAAATCAAATAGTTATGTTTCACAGTATGTTGCCCGATCTGTTCCCGTTTCAGCAATTTTTGAGTTTGAATATGAAATACTTAATATTCCATTAGTTGAATATGAGAATATGAAGGCTGTTAAAATCCATTGGCTTGTCACATTGTTGCAATCACAAGTATTTGATGTGTTGGTTCCTAAACTTGGTACTATCGGAGATGTTGTCACTAAGCTTTTACATAAAGTGAATGTTGAGAAGAAGGATTTACCTCACTTGTTTGTCTGGTCTGGTAGCCACCATAATTATCAGGATATGTATAAGGCAGACACTCCATTAAATCAAATTCCTGATGGTGTTGATCTTTACTGTGGTTTATTCCCTACCGAAGTTGAACTGTTGTGTCACTTTGATATGTATAAACGATTTTTCCCACAAGAGATTAAAGTGGATGAAATTGATGCAGTTGATAGAGAAGAATTTTTAGCTGTTAAAGCAGCTGGAGACCAACTTAATTTCTTACCTGCGTTCCATTTCTACAAGGCAGGAGATTCACGTCATGGAATACCATTTGTATTTGTTGTCTTACCAAATGAACCACTTTCCGAAACCAAGGAAAGATTAAGAAAGAAATTAGGGTTGGGTAAACAAGCATTTGATAAAATTAGATTAGCCTTAGCAGATATTAACTTTAAAGGACTGTATTTGGAAGGCAAAGATAATTTGATATTATTTGATGAAATTGCCAATAAACGTCTTAGTTTGGGACTTGATCATCCAGATAGAACTCCAAGACGTCAAAGTCAATTTGATAAAGGTATTTCCATCAAATAAAGAGATATACATCTATTTGTGAAATATATATATATATATATATACGTCATTTACTTTCGCTTTTTTAAAAATTCAAATATATATATACAGAAATAGCTTAATTTTGATAAAGACTAACGGGCAATAGTTATATATTTAATTAGTTATTGATATGTAATCTATTGTATTCTCTTTGTCTAATATCAGTTGAACTTAATTTTCCTTTCCAAGAATTATCAGAATTACTTTGATCATCACCAATGACTTTGATTGAAGTTATATCCAATTGTTTAAAACCATGATCTTTACGATATTTATTTACAAATACTCCGCCAGAAGTAGTTTCCTCTGATATTATTAAAGAATCAATATTTGAAATATAACCAGTAGGACCACAAATATCATTAATTTCATAAAATTCAATTAATTTTCCACCTGAAATTAAAGGATGAATTAATTGAATAAAATTTAAAACTGAAGATTTTCTAATATTAAAAGATTGTAAAACTTGATTAAATTTTTTATTTAAAAGTAATGATGAACCAGTTATACCAATAATTAATTTTGAAAAAGTTAAAAATAAACTCATTGAAAGTAAAATTTTATGACCATCATGTAAATGATCAAATGTTCCACCAACTGCACATATATTAAATTCTTGATAATTTTTATTATTTTTTGAAATAATTGATGATGATGGTGATGATGATGTTTCATTAGGAAGGGAAATATTAGTTGATTTAATTAATGATATTGGTAAATTTCTAATGATATTAACTTCATTATCAATAATATATCCTTTATTCCATGAATTTTCAATTAATTTTAATAATTTTTCATGGGATAAATTAAATAAAATATTAATTTCAAATCTATAATCAAATAAATCAAGATTTGATTCAATATAATTTCTTACAAGTTGATAATATTTACATAATATGAAATTTAAATCATTTGATGTTGAAATAGGTGAAAGTATAACAATATCTAATTGAAAACAATTGGAAAATTGAGGAAGTATTGAAAGTATAAATTCTGAATAATCTTTCTTAACTGGATCGTTTATAAATATAACAGGATTTAACATATTGATGATGTTGATGGTGATTGTCGTTGATGACGATTTATTAGGCTCAAGTAGAATTCATTTTTTTTTTCTTTGGGTAAACGATTCGTGGGAGTGTTCAATATTTTATATGTGAGCGTGTGAGTGAGTGTGGGGGCGAGATTTAAAACCGCACCGGAGATATGACGGCCCAGGATACACATCTAAATTTACAGTCTAATATCATATTTATTACTATATTGTCTATACTAATTCATATTCACAGAAGAATAGTATAATCATGGAGTAACTCTTGAGATTTCATAGAAAATTTGTGCTGCTGAAGCATCATTTAACAAATTTCTTCTTAATTGACCACTACCATTTGAACAATACATATCATTATCAGGTTCATATGCAATACTTCTATCTCTTGTTGCATTGATATAATTATCATAAGTGATTAAATTACTAGTAAAATCCATATAATGACCATCACCAATAGCATCATATTGATAAATGAATAATCCTTGTTTAGTTATATGGGGAATATAACCTGCTTGTCCACAAAAACTAATCACATCAGCAAATCCAACAAATAATAAATGAAGATATTTTAAATCATTATTCCAATATGAATTACTTCTTAGAAAAACATCAGAATTTAATGAAGCCCATGCTTTTTTAACAGCAGATAATACATAATGTAAATCACCGGAATATTTATAAAGATACGCATAAGTACTCATAGCAACACCAACAGTATATGTTAATTTTCCTCTATTAACTTGAAAATTATTTCTATCTAAACCATCATAATAAAACCCATCACTGGGATCAGTTAAATGTTCATCTAACCAAGTTAAACAACTAATTGCAAAAGTTAATAAAGATTCATCAGAATTATATTCATATAATTTAACAGCACTTAAAGCAGCTTCAGTGGTTGAAATACTAGCAACATAATCATCACCAACTTGCCAAATTATTCCTCCAGCATTAGACCATTGTGTTTGAATCAAATGCATAAGATTAATTGCCGTTGTTAAATATTGTTGGTTTTGTGTCAATTTAAAAGCATCTAAGAAAACCCAAAGAACTTGAGCATTATCATCAACATAAACATCTTGACCATAAGGATGACTAGCAAACCAACCTTGTTCATTTTGATATCGATATAATGTAGTAATAACTTGATTTATTCTAGAAATATCTCCAGAATTAGTTATTGCTTTACCAGCAACTGCAACATCCCAAACTGATGCATCAGTATAAGTTGCTCCTGGACATGATGGATCTTCAAATGTAAATCCTTGATTTTGATCATTCCAAAATACTGACCACATGGCATTTAAAGTGGTTTGAAAAGCATCATTCCATGTAGTATCAACACGTTTTTCAACTGGAATACCTATTGAAAAAGAGGAAAATACAACCATTAGTAATAAATGAATGAATATCATTTTTGATTAAAGAACTTTTTAGAAATCTTCTTTATTGGTATTGTGAAAAAGGAAAGAAAAGGATGATTTTTTTTTTAATGAATGTACAAGGGTATATTTTGTTAAAGTTGAAATAAATGATTTCTTGATTATACCATCTCGAGGATTTTATTCGAGGCTTGAATTGAAATTCTTTTTTGGATTTAGGAAATATTTGGTCTGATATTTATATGGGTTAAACATAAAAGGGGGGACATGAATAAATAATAACCAGTGGAATTAGATAATTTTTCTTCTTTTATTTCCTTAATTAGAGAAAACTACATTGAAAAATCGTCTTCCTATTTCTACTAACCATTATTTCTTTTTTTTTTTTTGGTTTACATTCATCGTTGTTGTTGTTGTTGTTGTTGTGGGTATCTGCAAATCTAATTGATTGCAAAACTTAAAAATTATTTTTTTTTTTTCTTTTAATTTTGATTTTGTGTTAAATTACCCAGTTAGTGCACGACCCCTTAAAACATAAAAATTTAATTTATTGTTTTAGGAAATTTTATATTAATGAAAGGGGGTAACCAAACAGGAAACGACGAGGAAGAGGAAGAGGAAGGGGGGGAGGGCTAATCGAGTAATAATAAATAATCTAATACGACGGGAAATGTATTAAAATTTACGTCATCAACAACAGAGTAGTTCACATGACAATACTTGAAACCACATATATCAACATCCTTTGTTATATTTCTTATAAAGACAAGAAACAAGATGTAATAAAATAAAATAAAAAAAACTTTGGCAGTATTAATTAGTAATCTTATCACCACTGCCATGATATCATAGCCTAGTCCAAATTTAAATCCTCGTCTTAATTCATAAAGGCACACACTAGTACTAATATGAAAAGCAATTTTCTATTACAAATAAAATAGTTCAACATCTTAGAAGAGTTATAACATCGTCATATTGTGTAATTATTCATTCATGATATATTACCTAGTTTAGATAACACACACCTAATCCAACTGATTAATATTTCTTTCGTTACCAAGTAATGTTTCTTGGAATAACATTATGCATCATGTTTTGAATATGATTCCCAAACCACTAAAATCTACAAACCTGACCAATTCACACGACCAAGTACTAAATTCATTTTTCCAATCAAACATAGCCCTTTTGATTTATATGTATACCAATGTAAATTAATATATCACTGATACGAAATACACGTTGGCTTCTTTCTTTTCTTTTCTTTTTTTTTTTTCTTTTATCAAGTTTCATAAGAAGGCTATTTCATGAAATCATAAACTTTTACCGAAGGGTTTTTCTTTTTGAATGCTTCGCCTAATTTGTCATTTTCTTGGATCGGCTGTGATTCCGATAACCATCTCTGTGAAGAAATTATTATCAAATTGTGGATAGGCAGTGTGGTAATTAATATATCCTTATAAGGTAACCATCCAATCACAGAAATGTCTACATTTCACTGAAAAATGAATTAGAAAATAAAATAAAAGAAAAGATATCTTGTTGGGGGAGGGGGAGGAGGAGAGATCTCTTTCCTTTTCATGCAAATTAATATTAAACCTATAGAATGTAAAAAAGCAAATAAGCATTCGAATTCAATACTTCGTCTTGATTAACCAATGAAACAACTGAATCATCACATTTATACCAATGTCCCGAATTTTTAATATAAACGGTATAATGACCAGTTGAGATAGAACCTTCATGAACAACAACACCAAATAATTCATAAATTTGTTTAACATCAGGTTGTGGTTTTTCCACACAATATTCTGATAAATTCAAAAACATCGGTATTTCTATCTTGGTTTCAATCTTGGTAGAATTTAAATCATGCTTGAACCTTTTTAAATGTAATGTCAACACTGTTGGAACAGTTTGAATTTTTAATGTTTTAGTAGTAGTTTTAACTGATGAACATTTCGTACATGTATAATGTTCTAAATGTTCAGCTTTCGTAAATTGATCCAAACAATCAGATAAGCCACCACTATTATTTAATTCCAATGAAAGATCATTAACATGTTCCATTGTATTACTCACATACTCACAGGAATCGCATTCAATAGAACTTTTCAATTGAAATCCATAAACACTATGACTAATACATGAACACGGAGAGTTTCCATGGGTTTCACTTGCACCTTCACCTAGTGTATCCATAAGTCTCACATGATCAATATGTAATTCATTCAATAAAAATTGAAAAAATTCATGAGCATCTTGTTCTTGAAATCCTGCTAATGATTTCTTTTTATGCCATGAAGTTGCTAAAAAATTTGATAATGCAAAACCATCTAAATTATCTGAAGTGAAAAAAGTTTTGAAAATATTATCCATTGAACATGTAATACATGCATTATTCTCATCAATAAATCCATTATTAATATCTTGGTTATGACCTCTTTCACAATTGAAATAATGCAAATCATTATTGAAAAAATGATACTTAATAATTGGATTATGAATTAATGTTTGTAAGATTGAACTCATAAAACAGGTGGCTCCTAAATTCACAAACCCTTTTAAACCCCTGGTTGCCAATTTTCCAGGTTCTCTATAATTTTCATTGCTATCTTCATTGTACGTTCCACTAGTCGAATAATCCAGATCTATTACCGACATTCGGATTCTTTCCAAATCAGGATGATTAATAAAATCATTACATCTATAACAATACAACAAACCTGATCCAGTATCAATGGAGTATTGATGCTTTGTAGATTTATAATGGGAATATGAATGATTATGATTATTGAAACAACATCCAACATGAGGACATTGCAAACAAATCATGGAATTTTCAAAATTATTTAAATGACACTCATTACATTTTAATGATTTAATCTTTGATGATAATATTTTACTTTGAGGAATCAATGAATGATCTTTTTTAGAATGATAAACTTTATTTGATATTGGTTGTGATATTAGTACTGCTTGTTTGTAAGTTTCAAAAACAGTATTTTTGGCATTGGATTCCAAGACAGAAATAATATGAGGACATGATTTTATACATGAATAATTATCTGGTTGTGGAGTTAACTCCATAGTATGAATTGATTTAGAATCTTGATTAACATCATAATTATTATTCATTCCATTTAATTTTTCAAACTTATTGTTCATCGTATTCCCGTTTCTGTGATTTGGGCTGCCATTCGATCCAGGTACTGTCTTATCGGCATACATTTTTTTTTCTTCTTCTTCTTCTCACTTGTTGATCAGGTGGAAAACTGACAGCGTAAGAAGGGAGAAGCTAGTTACACAGGAGGGACAAAAAAAAGGAAATGACCAGTAACAATAGTGAACTAATAGCAACTGAAAGGAGTGATGGTACGTGAGAGTAAGACCTGGATGATAGTGTACTCTTGGTAACTTGTTGATAACCTTGCTTGTGTATTAGGTGAATGTGGAGGCAACAAAGTTTGTTTAATTTGACTTGATTTCAAGTGGTTGTAAATTTTTCAAATCCAAAATCCAAAAGAAAAAAAAAAAAAAAAAAATCCAAAAGGAAGAGCTTGGCGGTAGTGGACTTGGGAGTGTACTACTGTAGTGTACGAGAGTGTTTCTCTGTTTTTGTTTTTTTTTCTTTCTTGTTTGCAAACAGGAAGAATGATAATTATCAAGCAGGTCTTTTAAACACTTTGTTCTGGTTTAGACGTGTAGATGATGAGTGTTGATTAATAATAATAATAATAATAATAATAATAAAAACAAAAACCACACGTCCTTATAAAAAGAAAGACAAATGAAAAGAGGTCAATTCAACTATACATAAGACAGAGAATGATGTATTGTTTTTTTTTTTCTTCCTCTCGTAGTAACCTACAACGATCCGCACACTTCCTCCTGATAATCCGACCTCGCGTGCGGAATGCAAAACTCATCGATTGCTACAAGACCTCCTCCTCCCCACCGTGTAAAGAAGTTTAACCCTTGTGTTTATTATTGTTATCTAAACTACCCTAAAATACCAATAGTAAAATTTCATAGCAATATCCTCCTTTCAAATTCTGTTTTGTTCTAATGAACTTTGAATATAATTGCTGATAAAATATTATCAGGAATCAGATCTGGAATTTCGTCAAACATATTATTAGCCAAATTAATCTCTGCTAATTCAATCCCATTAACCATTCCAAAATCAAACAGTTTGAAAAAATTACTACCCAAATCTAGAAATTTAAGATTGCAAGGTACTTTAACAAATCGAATTTGGAAATTCTTCATATATAATTTATTTCCATTTAAACAGCATGACATCAATTCTGGACCCAAGGTTAGATCCAATTTGGCAATCTTACACTTCTTTAATTCCAAATGACGTAATCTCTCAGGCAATTTAATTATTGAATCATTGATTTCTCCAAAATTATTATTACTCAAAATAAGGGTACTAAGATTACTTGGTAGTTGAATTCTTTGCATACTTGTCAATTTATTTTCAGATAATTGTAACCAATCCAATTGTACAAGTTCTGATATTCTTACTTCGGCTATCCGATTCTTTTTAGCATTAATTGACTTAATCCCTAGTGGGAAGTTTTCTGTTACGATCGTAGTCAAATCATTACACGACAATTCAACATCTTCTAAATGTTCATATTTACCCAAATGGATACTTCTTAGTTTATTATCACCAAGATCCAACATTTTAACATGATTTATATCCTCTTGTGATTCAAAACTAACAATATCACACTTACGAAGACTCAATTGGGTTACAAATTGCGGAATCTGGAACAGCTTCCAATCAATACTGCTGCATCCATTTAATACTAGTTTGGTTAATCCAGATCCAGTGAGATGATGGATAGCGGTATTATTTGCTATCAAAACTGTTGTCTTATCATGTAGATACAACGATTCCAACTCTTTATTTCCTTCTAAATTCACATCCCGTACTGGAAGACTAGTCATGTCTACTCTGCCTGCCAACTTATTCGATGCAATTCTTAATGATTTCAATTTGCTCTTGGGAACAAGAACACAAATATCATTATTTTCTAAATCAACTTGCTCTAATGTAGCAGGGAACCCAGAAAACTTGAACCCACTAAGATTGACATTCACAAATTTCAATACTGTTAATTTTGAAGGAATTCTTAATGCATCAACATCATTGAATGGGCAATTGCTAATCTCAAGTGTTAATAATCCCCGACATGCATTTACCTTTTCAGTCAAATCCTTCACCTGAACGTTACTTAGTTTTAACCGCTGTAAACGTGACATGTTGGCATTCTTCTTACGGCTCCATTTACCTCCGGTTATAATCAATGCTTTCAAAGTGTCAGGAAATGCTGGAACATGCGATGAAAGTGAGCAATCGATAAATTCCAATTTTCTCAACTGTAGAGGGAATTCCAATTGTCTAGACTGTTCAAAACCAACCTTCAGTAAACTTAACGAACTCAAATGCACAAATTTCTCAAAATTAAAATTAACAACCACAGACGCATCAAACTTCACATCCTTGAGACAGTAAAAACCCGGAGGGAAGCTATCCAGATGGGCATTCAATTCTATTTGCTCACCACTTATATGAAGACTTTCTAAGTGTTTACTTAGATTAAACTTACTAAAAGTCACCATGTGAACATTATGCAAACCAATGTGTTTAACTGAAATAGGTAAATGAGAAAAATCATTCAACTTTAACCCATTGGAAAAGTATATTTTTTCTAGTTTTGCAGGTAATCTAATTCTTTCCTCCTGGGGAGCACCCAACACATATCCATTTTCATATTGATGGATGCCTATGAATAATCCCAAAGTTCTAATTTTTTGAAAAAATCTATTCATTTCAGTAAACATGCCTAAAACAACTTTAATTTGATGAACATAAGAAGCCAGAATTCTTATGTGAACAGACTCAATCTGTTTCATCACTGTGGATTCATGTTCTCGGAAATATTTCATCAACTGCAATAAAATGTTGCAACCATTATTGCTCATAATCAAATCAAGATACAAATCTTTTTTATGCAGCGATGCTTCCAAAAATAAAGCCATGACTTTTGCCGGATTGATAATCCTGGTTGATATATAAATCAACGTTTCATCTCTTAAATCTGGGATCGGATCTGAATACTCGTCAATGAAATCTTAATGATTTAGCTAAATCGATTTCTCTTTGGAAATTCTTAGAGCCAAATAAATGTTCATAATCATGCAATACCCAGGCATTATTACTTGGCAATTTGGTTTCACTAGCAATAGGGCTATTAATAATGAGCGGAGCCTCATCAATATCGCCATATCCATTTGCAGCATTACTTAGTTTGAACTTTTTAATCGGCGCATTCATCTTTAAAGTTTGACTAACTGGATTAATTTTCTTTTCCGGAGTACCTGGAGCAGCAACAGCAGCAGCAACGGCAGCACCACCTTCTTCCTCTTGAAGTTCTCGTTCGTGGATGAGTTCTTCAATATCGTATACATTATGAACGGAATCTCTCTTAGGTGAAGGCATTTTTTGAGGTTTGATGGCAGAAGATTCAAGTACACCAGTTGACGAATGGCTCAACGAAGGTTCAGTATCAACTTCTGTAGCAGTTAAACTAACTCGTGATTCGGGGATATTTACTTGAATATCATGATATTGCAAAACAGTTCTTTCAAAAAGAGGAGGACCAGATTCATTAGAACGGTGGATGGTATTAATATCTGAACCAATTGAATTAACGTCAATTTCAATAAGGGATGTTTCCACAGGTAATTCGTCAACTGCAGTACAAAGTTCTTCAATACTTGCACTTGGTGTCATTTCTTCAGCTGTGCTTGATAAAGAACCCCGACTCCCATTTAACTTGCTAGAATTATTGGATAAAGGAAGTATTTGTTCAACCATACCACCAGCTTCACTTATCAATGTATCAATTGTAGATGAAAGCATGGACATTGCTCAGAATTTTGATATGGTGGATCCCAAAAAACTGGTTGCAAGATTGATCAGAAAAAAAAAGGATATAGAACTCTACTAATGAAACAGAAAAAACAGTGGTTGATATTTGTGAAGAATATAAACAAAATCAAAATATGAATGGTTGTAAAACAAAACAAAACAAAACAAATCTACATGTACATTTTTCTATTGTATTATAGAGCCGTTGGTTTTTTTTTTTGGTATTCATTCAGAGAAGGATCTTTGAACATTTTTTTGGGATTGTTGCCAAAATAGTTTTTTTGTACACGAAAAGAACAAAATTAAAATTGATCGTCTATTTTTTTTTTGTAGGGGGCAGTAACAACAAATTATTAATCATACTAATCATAAAAATCGTCATCATCATCATCGTCCAGAAGATTGCTCTTGTCATTTCGAATGGATTTTTTAGCAAATCTTAATGATCTAGCCTCTTTTAAGTCCTCATCCTCATCTTCATTATTGACAATTAATCTTTTATCATTAAAACCCACAGCATCTACATCAACTAACACTTGTTCAATATCTTTAAGGGTTGTAGCATTACCACCCAATTGAGTTAATGTGATATATTGTTTTACAACATTCCCGTTATGATATATAATCAATGTCGGACAATTAGATTCGGGATAGTTTTCAATACATCTCTGTGCAGGTATATCACAAATCTTGATTTCCGGGAATTTTGTTGCCAAGGTACTTAGTATAGATCCTAATAATCTACTTTGTAAGCTTGATTGTAATGACAAATGTACTAATACAAATGTATCATTAGATCCCTTGGTAACCTCATCTTCATACTCTTTCTTATTGATTGGCAACACGTGACCGAATTTCTTTTTTTCAGATATTTTCTTTAATTCAGCCATACGTTTTTGTTTATAATGGTTCAAAAAATCTTCATCTTCCTCATCTTCCAATTCGTCCAACTCATCTAAATCTTTATTCTCTAATCTGTTATCGTGTTGCTTTACAATTGCTTCTTCTAATGCCGCTTCTAATTCAGCGGTTGGTGATGGTGGTCTTTCCGGAATAATCCCATGCAGTCTCAATATATCATTCCATTCGGTATCTTTGTTAGGATCCACCTGGACTTGAAATTTAGGATCGTTATTCATTATTTGTGTAGTGGGTTAAAAGTAGAATAATTAGAATCAGATCGAAGAAATTGACACCGAAAATCAAAAATTTTTTTTTCTCTCTCACTTTCTCTCTCTTTCATTTTCCTATTCAATTTCCTTTAGTCTAAAAAGATGCGCGACCGCAGCCATGGTCGTGTCGGAGTCAAAATTTCAGCCAGTAAGGTTCCTAGAAACTCAAGTTTTTGTTTCTCCCCGAAATGACCATAATAAAGTATAAACACCAAGAGCAATTAAAATTACAAGACTGAACTTATGCACTTACTCTCAATCGTCAAAAACTACATTATTCCAATGAATATAAATAGGATAAAAGAATATATATATATACAGTAGAAAGAATATATAAAAAAAAAATTGATACTAATAGTAATATACATAAAAAGAAAGGTGCAAAGTTAGACAATCATTGAAAAACCAGTTCATCTTTTGTTGTTTCATTTTCTAATAACAAGTAATTGTCCTTTTGATATCTATCAAAGTAATAAAAGTAATAATAATAATAAAAAAAAAAATCAAAAATCAATTTCCCTTAAACACATTTTCTTTCCAATAATATTATTGTAATCTCTTTCTTTTTAATGTTTCATAGCAAATCATTAACTTTTAGTTGCTTAAGAAGTAGCCTTCTTCAAGTAAGTAACCAAATCGTTTCTGTCCTTTGGTTTCTTCAAACCACCGAAGGCCATCTTGGTACCTGGAATATATTTCTTTGGGTTTTCCAAGTAATCACTCATGGTTTGTTCGGTCCATTCAACACCCTTCTTTTTGTTAGCATCAGTGTAAGAGTAACCTTCAGCTAAACCGGATTTTCTACCGAAAACACCATGTAAATTTGGACCAACCTTGTGTGGACCACCTTTTTCAACGGTGTGACATTGTAAACATCTAGTTTTGAATAAAGTGGCACCTTTCTTTTCAGAACCTTTTTCGTATGGAGCTGGCATTTTTGATTATTGAATAAATATAAATTGTATTGACCAAAAAAGAAAAAACAAAAAAAAAGAGAAGAAAAAGGGAAAAGAGGTATAAAAATTTTTCAAGAAAAGGAAGAATTAATTTTATTTATATATCAAAGTTTTTTTTTCGGTACTTTCATACTCTCAGTAATTCTCAGTTTATGTGCAATTGTTCTATGGCAAGTAAAAAAAAAAAAAATAATTTCCTCTCTATGACAATCAAATTTTGTTTTGTCTATTTCAAACAAACCTCTTCTCATTGGTTGGTCACCATGGAAGAAAAAGTGCTCACAAAAGCTTCCAGACATGATCAACAACAACAACATCAAAACAAAAAATCTAAACAGTAGTTTGTGCATCTCTTTAAATGAGTGACTTTTATATATTCTTGCCTTCTTCCGAGGGCTTTTTTTTTTTCTCTATTTGACTTGACTTGCATTTCTGTTTATTCATCAAACCACAAGCAAGATCAGTTTATTAGGTAAAAGTAAGGTTTAAGCTTATTGGCTGTTGAAATAAATGGTTACATACAAAAATAAAATACCCTTGTTGCTGTGTAAATGGACAATTGAGTTCCGGAATTTTCCTAACGCGACACGTGACTTTTCTCTATTAAATTGTTCTCAAAATTAAAACATGAAATGAGATGACTGTTGCTGCACCTCACAGATTTGTAGTTTTGTGTAAAATTGTCATTGAAATTTACCGATATTAGCGAAATGTGGGATATAATGTGCTAGGATTTCAATTACATAAATAATACGGGATTTGGTGCTATAAGACCACGAGGAAAAAAAAAATAACTACTTCGATCAAATCGTAATATGATTGTTACTTCATATGTGCAAACCCCGTTTTATTTCAGGTGACGTCTATTTATGAACTATACGATAACTTTATCTACTTCAACTGGTCAAGAATATTTTGAAGTTTGGGGTTGTTACCACTACTACTATTATTATTATCATCCGATGAACTTCGTTTCCTTTTCAAGTTTTCACGGGAAGGAGTTCTTGATTCATTGGCTTGCCTACTACGAAATTCTTGACGTCCTCTTGGACTAGCACTTCTGGATTGAGATCGACTTGCAGATCGACTTCGTGAATAACTGGCAGATCTACTACGAGAATAACTGACAGATCGACTGCGGGAATAACTCCTTGAATAACTCCGACTACTATCAGAACCACTTCTGGAGTAGCTTCGAGACCTACTTCTACCACGGTCTTCAGGCAAATTATTCAACACATTTCTCATTTCTTCAGTCAATGCCCCTAAACCAATAGCAGTAAAAAAGTTAATTGAAAACCTCAAATCATCTGCATTTTTCCATGTGGAATTGACCACAGGGAATATCCCATTGATAAACGGCTTAACATAACTATCATTTATCATTCTTGCCTTCACTTCCTTAATACCCAATTCTTCTATCATTTCTTGGAATATAAACTTGAGCAAGATTCTTTTTGCTGGGTTAGTGTCATCTTCAGTTAATTTCACTTCATTCAACGCTTTGTCTAGAGCAAATCTATCAGATGCCAATAAATGCCCAAAAAATTTACCCAAGTTTCTTAATGCATTGGTTTCAAAATTGTCGATAATGTCATAGTAGTGCTTGAACAATGATACAAATGTATCATGCCAGAAATGGTTCTTGACTATAAGCTTTTCGCCAATCACTCCGTAATATTTGGAATATGTCTTTTCTTGTGAACAAGCTTTGATAATCATATCAGCTAATGTTTCAGTATCTTGTAATCGATCATCTTTGGACTTACCAATATTTAACTTCAATAATTTGTGAACAGCTTCGTCGGATGACATGGACGACATTATTGTTAAATAAACAGTCTTCTGATACTGCAATAAATCAGACTTACCTAAATCGGTAACTTTGGTCTCTTTTGGCACCTCGATTACTTGTGATTCCTTCTCTTCTTCTTCTTGTTCTTCACTCTTGTCCCTGCCCAACACTTCTTCTTGTATTTCCATGTACTCCTTTTCAGTTTCAACATACTCCTCATCTACATGGAATACATTTAAATAGTCTTCTGATAATAATTCATCATCATCTAATCCAATAACATGGGGTTCTTCTTTATCATCATCTTCAACTAGGTCCAAATCTTTATCTACAATCTGAACACCTTTAAAATCACATCTGCCTAATTTCAAAACGTGATTGATATTTTTTCTATTCTTCTGATTCAATGAAGGATCTTCTTGTAGCAAATCTCTCAATCTGTTCAATATCATTACCAATGCATTCTTAGAGTTCTTAAACAAATACCCTCCAGATAAGTTTACTATTTCGAGGGAAAGATCTATGCTATCGTTTGAAGGATCTTCTAATAGTATTTGTAATATTTGAAGTAATACAATTTCACTAGTCACCAGCTGATTGACCAAATGACACAAGAAACAAAGTGATGACCTTGTCTTGCGATGGTTGTTTTTGGTGGTAAAATTCTTTTTAAATTGCAACACAACTCGTTTGACTAGCAATTCTCCAACTTCGGGGATTTTAGAATTTATCACACCTACTAAACTGGCAAGTACATCTTCGTGGTTATTTGGATGCAATAATTGTTGTTTCATTATACGCCTTGCTAATAACCCACGGTATCGTATCAAGTTGATCTGAAATAATTCAAGTACTATTTCTTTGATGTTTATTCTATTGAGTTGAGTGATTAACCCATTGATGGTTTCCTTGGCGTGTATCCATTGCTGTCTCTGAAATATGGCATCACTTTTAATCGATGTATCTTCAGTCGGACCATTCATGTTGCTGTTGTTTCTGTTGTTGTTGCTTACTTGTTGAATGGAAGAAAGTGACTTCTCATGAAATAGTACCCTTCCCGCAGAGAAACAAAAAAAAAATTGCGTGAAAATTTTCTTACTTCTAACTGCGCATTATCAATTCATTGTAACTACTAACTAATCTTAAATCAAATATTTTCCACCCAGAGAGATCAATAATGTTTAGAGCAATACAACATGTTCGACCTTATAGTCGAAGTCAAATGTTGCTACATTCATCTAAAAGATTATTTGCAATAAAGCCTATAGGTAAAAGGTTACAGGATGCCGTGGAGCACGATATTTATAATACAAGAGATGCCCAAATACCAGAAAAGAAATATCAGCGAGTTGCAAAGACATCATATAATTTAAATAAAGCATTGAAATCATTGAAAGATAGATACGACGCTGTTGCATTTATAGACAACGACCAGAAAGCCTTTAATATTCACAGGTTAAAGATTGTGGATTTAAAGTATAATAGTCCCATGGCAAAAGTGATATTTGATAATTTACTTCGAATTAAAGAGGTTACCGGGAGACAAATAGATAGAAATTTGGCGCTAGCATTGTTGGGAACCGATGGTGCACAACTTTCGGATGAGTTTTATGTCTCCAATAACGTCAATGAACTATTGTCACTTGATGGGGATATTTCTAGAGCATTATACTTGTGTCGTATTGCCAAGAGTGATGCTGCTATTGTTGGTATGAATTTTATAATGCAATGGTTGTTAGCAAGGGGTAAGATAGAAGAAGCATTGAAAATATTTAATTCTAGAAAATCATCAGGAATTCCTTCCAGTAAATTTACTTATATTACATTGCTTGATGGAATAGCAAAACAGCTTGAATGGGGGTACCCAAATAGAAAGTATATTTGGAAAGCTATTAGAATATTTAAAAATTGGAGAGCAGAGTTGGCCAAGAAAGGGGAAACTGTTCCGATTGAAGGTTTCAATGCTTGTTTGAGTATCCTTGTTAAAGACTTTACAAACCGACAAGCTCTTGCATGGAAATTTTTTGATGAGTTGGAAGAAGATAAAGAACAAGGTTTCCGAAGAATAGATGCCGATGCACAGACATTCACTATTCTTTTACAAGGTATCAAGAAATACACCGATGTTGAAAGAAACACCTTGATGAAAGATAAAAATATTGGTAAGAATCCTCGACTTTTGCTGTTGATGGATTTAGAAGCTGGTCATATCAAGATTGCACAACTTGTGATGGATAGAGCCAAGCAATTAGCAACACCACCAAAAAAAACTGGAGATGAAGAAGTTGATGAAAAGGCAATTAGGTATTGGAATAGAACAAAATTGGAAATTGATATGCCATTGGTTTCTGTGTACATCAATTCGTTAATTTCTAGAAATTCAGGTACTGGTCCTGATTTGCGTCTGGGATCTCACTATTTATATAACCAAACGGCATTATCTATTTTGAGACAGGTTTCACCTGAAATTGATGGATTGCTTAACTTTATTGAAAAGGTAACTAATGCTCCTGTTTGCCAACCAAGTGAACAACTCAAGAAAACCACTGATGCACGTTTTAACGATGCGGCGAAGAATCCCGGAAATGGACTAGAAAAAATAAAGTATGTTAAGGATCTTAAATCATTAAATCCTAGAAACGTTGTTGCTGAATTAAATGTTGATAATTTTAACCCACAAGTAATAATTCCAAGAAATTCCGGTTTTCCAAAGAATTCAGTTTCAATGATTGATTTCACCAGAAAATCGGGTAATGATAGTAATCTCAAGAATCAATATGGTGTAAATAAATTTTTGTTGAATCAGACTTTTGATTGCTTAGTGAATTTGGGTAGATGGAACGAACTTGTAATTGCATATTGGTATTCGTTTGTTCAATGGGGTGGATTGAAAGTGGACTTGACCCTTTTCCATGACAGACCAAACGTGGTGACTGGGGTTTTGAAAAAAGGTGAGCTGTTAGAACCAACCAAAAGTGACAAACGTGCAATCCCAACGATTATTGATGAGTTGATGCCAAGATTTCTTATAACCAAAGTATGGGAAGATCAAAGCAGAGTGGCAAACGGATCAACCAAAACCCGTTTAATATTAGAATTGTTTCAATTATTGGTGAACAAGAAATTTAACTCTAATGGTGTGATTCTAGGTTACGACACATTGAAACGTTTATGGCCCGTTCTCAATAAAGACATTAATTATTATCATAGATCCAATGAGAGGTTCCAGACACAAGACAAGATTCCAGGTATGTCATATAAACAAGCAGAAGAGTTTGCAAGAAATTTAGTCATGATGAATGCCGTGACACGTGATTGGGCACGTAAATTCACCAATCTGAGAAGAGTTCCTTTGGATTATTATGATAATATGAATAAAGTTCTTGAACGAGTGTATGGAACCAAATGGTTAGATGTCACTTTAGAACAAACAATCTATATTCATAAGTTGCTCGTCAAAGCCTGTATTAAATATTATAAACCTCAACTGTTTGTCAAACCATATGAAGCTGACATCACATACCCGCGTTGTATCCAAGTTTCATTTTCGTACTTGATTAAAACTTTACAAAATATGGATAACTTGACGGCAGAGAACCTCCGATTATTGAATGATTTACGAAAATTAAGAGGTATGAAACCTCATACGAAAACTGATGCTGATGAATCTGAATTAAAGGCACTTCTCAAAGAGATACATGACATCATAGATGTAGACGACCAAACCCTCACCAAGAGCACTACCGTAAAGGAGAATGCAGGGTCTATTGTTAAGGAAGAGATAAAATAGCCTGTGATGGTTAATAAAACCTGTACTTCATTGTATATAGTAAACGACGAAGGCGGCTTGTAAATAACTGATTCTTTTTTAAACAATACTGTAATTCAAAGAAACTTTTAAGCGATTCTCTCCTTACAGCATGCGTCAATTTATTTTGTATATATATATATGTACCTATACTGAATACTCAATGGTTTGACAGCCCCCTCTTCATCTCGTGTTTAATGTTTCATCAACCGATGTGCCTTATTGTCTTCGTAATCTGATTTCTTTGCGATTCAAATTTTAGACATCATGGCAGAAGTTTACCCTTGTATTTATTTTCTTGGTAGTTTATACAAATTAAGTAATACAGTCGTTGCAGTTTTATTTCGCGCTAGTTTGAGCATAATTTTCAGATCAGTGAGTCAAAATTATTCGCACTATTTGCAAAGAAAAGTTCATATTAAGGCGGTCAATATTTTTGATACTAGTACGCAAAAAATGTTCATATTACGTGACCTCTATTTGTTCATACTGAAAATGTATGATATATGGTATGAACAAAAAAGGGCAGCTAGTTTGAAAGTATTATTTCCGCTGGTGTGAACATTTTGACTCCATTTACTATGAACAATTAATCTCCCTTACTATGAATTAAATTGTCGCACTAGTATTAATAATTTCTTTGAACTTGGTACGAACTGAAAGTAGAAACACTGTAAAAACTAACAATTTCCTGCAGATAACCCACCCTTAAAAAAGAAAAAAAAAAACAACCAACCAACAAATGAGAAATTCTATTATGAATCAAACTCCGATTCTTCTTCGTCGTGATAAACGTATCCACCACCATTAATATGGCATATCACTCTACATTTCTTTAGTTTAATAAGTTGTGAGAGAGGAAAATCAGTGGAGGGTAGTGAAGATACAAATGACTTAATGTGGCTTAGCTTCGGTGAACAGAGAACAGAGAACAGAAAACAATTCAAAAGCCACGTTTAATTTCCAACCACTCCTTGGTTTGCTAATTACACTATATCTAATAACTATGTTGCTATACCATATCGATTGTGTTTAATGAAGTCGTATAATACCATTGCAAAACAATCCAACGATGCTTCCTATGGAGAAAATCATGTTTCAATTTATGCTTTGGATATAAAATCCGCTCATCAATTATCCTCGAACCTATACCCATTCTATTTTTTTTTTCTTTATACAATTCACTAATTCGGCAACTGGATCGAAAATGAATTTTGGAGCTTGTTTTGGCGAAGCCCATATATGGTATGTCCATATTAAGAAATTTAAGAATGGGGTTTAAATATATTTGTTTTCCTAATTGGGAAATAAATTTTCTGTTCGTCTGATTCCCCGATGCAGAATTTTTACTGAATATTTTTTTTTCATTCTTTACTGCGTCGTGTGAGAGACTTTCCTAATACTACAATTTTTTTTTTTTGAATTTTAACTGCAAAAGGCTTCGAGCATTGTTCTAGCTATACTTACCCATAATAACTATTTCATATAAAACCATTTGGATAGCCTTGTTTTTCAAATTCAGATTTTCTTTTTTTTTTATATTGGCTTTCTTTTAAATTTCCAAAAAGTATCCATAACTTTCTTTCCTTCCTACTTTTTACTTTGTATTATTCAAACAAGTATTCCTAACAGATTATTTGTTGTTTTTTCCTATTTAAAGTATTCACTCCATTCCTTTCGTTTTGTTTATTTCAACTGGTCTCTAACGAGCTTCTATCTGTTTGATTTTTGGGTTATCATTTTCCGTTGATTTTTATTTCATTTCATTTTTTTTTTTTTTTGATTTTTATATATTCCATTTTTTATTTTTAATATTTCGTTTTGGATTCCCTTAGATTTACGATTTTATACCCATAGATATGACTCATCCATATAATACTTACAATAATAGTTCCAGGTACCTCAATGAGAGCAAAGAATTTTATTCTCCACTTGCAGATATCACACCCCCATCACCTACATACCAACCAGATGTTGACACCATTGATCTTCATGATACCACATATCAAGATAATTTCTCCAATAATTCTGAATCCTATTCATACACCAGTGAAAACCATTCATACAACAACTACTACAACCCGTATACCCAAAGTACCAATACTAAATCGTACAACAACTCCCTTTACCTCAAAGGAACAAGATACGATGACACAAACGATTCCTTGGAGTCACAATCGGAGTTGAAAAATGAAAAAAGACTCTTTTCCTGGTTGTTTTCAAAAAAAGTGCCTACCATTCCAAGTGAAGAAGAAAGAAAAGAATATCCTTGGCACAAAACTAACCCAATCATGAGATTGGGTTTTTGGTGGTTATGGCCAGTATTAAAAACAGGGTACAAAAGAACATTACATCCAGATGATTTGTATAGATTGACACCAGAATTAACCGTCCAGGAAATGCACAAGATCTTTAATTCTCATTTACAGAAAATTTTAAGAGAAGCAGAAATGCGTCATTTGGAAGATAACCACGACTTATCCAATTTTAAATGGCCGAAATATGCTATTCCTTGGGCTTTATTTTTAACTTTTAGAAAACAGTACGTTTTGGCTACTATGTGCTTAAGTATTGCATTTGTTATTATTTCTTTATGTCCATTGGTCACAAGGCAGTTGATTGATTTCGTTCAGTACAAATACTTTGGTGTTTACACAACTTACAACAGAGGTATAGGGTTCACATTTTTGGCAGTTATTTTGATTTTCATCAATGGATTATTATTAAATCATTTCTTCCATAATGCCATGATTGTTGGCGCCCAGTCCAAAGGGGTTTTGACAAAGGTTCTTTTGGAAAAGTCATTTAAAATATCAAACAAAGCTAAGAATGTTTATCCTATTGGTAAAATCACATCTTTAATGGCTACTGATTTGAGTAGAATCGACTTGGCAATCGGATTCCAACCTTTGATTTTGTGTTTCCCAATTCCAGTGATTATTTCAGTTACTATATTGTTGGTCAACATTGGCGTCGCATCATTAGCTGGGATTGGATTATTTTTTGTCTCCTTGGTTGTTTGTACATTGTTAACTAAGATGTTGTTCAAGAACCGTGAGAAGGTTGTAAAATTCACTGATCAAAGAGTTTCACTTATCAGAGAAGCATTGAACTATATGAAGATCATCAAGTTTTATGCATGGGAAATGGCTTACAAGTTGTCAATTACAAATGTTAGAGATCAAGAAATGAAATACTTGTTTAGCATTAAGGCTATGAGAAACTTTATTACTGCTTATGCTGTCACTTTACCAGTTTTAAGTTCAATGCTTTCATTCGTCACCATGTGGGCAACCGATGCCATGAAATCACCAGGGGAAGTGTTTTCTTCTCTTTCCTTGTATGCTATTTTGGCTCAAAGTATCATGTTGTTACCATTGGCTTTATCTAGTGGTGCTGATGCAATGATCGGGTTTAGAAGGTTGAACATATTTTTAAACTTACAAGAAGATTGCAGTGAACAAGTGTTTCAGCAATTGCTTGATGACGAAGATAAATTCTATGTTGGTCATAATGAGAAAACACAACCTAATGCTGTTGAAGTGCACAAGGCTCGTTTTGTTTATGAATATGATTCTGATTCTAAAGCCAAAGTTCATGTGTCCAGTAAAGAGGTTGTTGATTCTGAAAGTGACTCTGATTGTTCTACTATCACAGATGTCTTTGATGGGTTGCATAATGTCAATTTCAGTGTTACTAGAGGTGAATTGGTCATTATAACTGGGAAAATTGGTTCTGGTAAGTCATCCTTGTTAAATGCCATTGCTGGTCAAATGAAATGTACTTCTGGTTATGTTAAAGTCAATGGATCTTTGTTATCTTGTGGTCAACCATGGATTCAAAATGCCACTGTCAAAGAAAATATTATTTTTGGTAAGCCATTTGATGCTGAACGTTATGCTAAAATTATCTATGCTTGTGCTTTGATTGATGATATGAAGTTGTTACCAGCAGGTGATAGAACAGAAATTGGTGAACGTGGTGTCACTTTAAGTGGTGGTCAAAAGGCAAGAATCAGCTTGGCTCGTGCTGTGTATGCTGACAAGGATATTATTCTTTTAGATGATGTTCTTTCTGCTGTTGATGCTAAAGTTGGTAAGCACATAGTTGAAGAGTGTCTTATGAAGTTGTTGTCTGATAAAACCATTATTCTTGCTACCCATCAATTGAACCTAGTCAATAAAGCTAATAAAGTTGTCTATCTTAATGGTGATGGTACTGTTGATGTTGGTACTCCTTCAAATTTGAAGATGTCTAATGAAGGTTTCAGAAGATTACTTCAATACAATACTGATCTGGATAATGCTGACAACAAGAACAGAGAGCAAAATGGTATTGAAGGACAAATCAATCAAGATCAACAACAACAACAACAACACGAGCAACTGCATTACGATAATACAGTTCACTCTTCAACATCTGACCTTGTGGGCAGAACAACCACCGACGAAGAAAGATCCACCAACGCTATTTCGTGGGATGTTTACAAGAAATACTTTGAATTGGGTACTGGAAAATTGGGCAATTATGCTCTTCCTGTTTTGTTTGGTGTTATTATCGTTGCTACTTATTGTCAAATTTTCACCAATGTTTGGTTATCATTCTGGGTTGAAAGAAAATTCAAGAACATGTCTGATAATATCTATGTTTCCATCTATGTTATGTTTTCAATTTTAACTGTTATTTTCACTGGTTTGGAATTTATGACATTGGAATATCTTCAAAACAATGCTGCTCATATCTTGAATGTCAAAGCTGTTGCCAAGATAATGCATGCTCCAATGAGTTTTATGGATACTACTCCATTGGGTAGAATATTGAATAGATTCACGAAGGATACTGATTCTTTGGACAATGAAATTGGTGAACAGATGAGATTATTTATTTTCCCATTGGCCTTATTGATTGGAATTGTTATTTTATGCATTTGCTACTTGCCTTGGTTTGCCATTGCTGTTCCGTTCTTGGCATTTGCATTTATATTTTTGGCTAACTTCTATCAAGGCTCATCTAGAGAAATCAAAAGATTAGAAGCAACGCAAAGATCCCTTGTCTACAACAATTTCAATGAAACTTTAACAGGTATGAGTACAATTAAAGCCTTCAATGCTGAGAAGGATTTCATCAAAAAGAATGATCACTATTTGAACAAGATGAATGAAGCTTATTACTTGTCTATTGCCACTCAAAGATGGTTGTGTGTTCACTTGGATCTTGTTACCTGTCTGGTTGCCTTGATTGTTTGCCTCTTGTGTATTACTGGTCAATTTGGAATAAGTGCTTCTAGTACTGGGTTGTTGATCAATTATGTACTTCAGTTGATTGGTATTTTATCTTTGACTATCAGATCAATGACTCAAGTTGAAAATGAAATGAATTCTGTTGAAAGACTTCATGAATATGCCTTTGAATTGCCTCAAGAAAAGGAATATTTCAAACCTGAGGTTAAAGTCCCTGAAGAATGGCCCCAATCTGGTTATATTCAATTCAAGGATGTGCACATGAGATACAGACCAAATTTGCCATTGGTTTTGAAAGGATTAAGTGTTAACTTTTATCCTGGAGAGAAAGTTGGTATTGTTGGTAGAACCGGTGCTGGTAAATCATCCATCATGTCTGCATTGTATCGATTAACTGAATTGGAAAAGGGAAGAATTGAAATCGATGGTGTTTGATATATCACAAATTGGTTTGTATGATTTGAGATCCAAGTTGTCCATCATTCCACAAGATCCAGTGTTATTCCAAGGAACTGTTAGAAGAAATTTAGATCCATTCAATGAGCATTCCGACACGTCATTATGGGACGCATTAAGAAGATCGGGATTAGATCAAAAGTTCCATTTGGATCAAATTGTCGATGATGATGGTTCAAACTTCTCCCTTGGTGAAAGACAATTGCTCGCCTTTGCAAGAGCATTGGTTAGAGATAGTAAAATTTTAATTCTTGATGAAGCTACTTCTAGTGTCGATTATGAAACAGATGCTATGATTCAAAAATTGGTTGCTGAGGAGTTTAAGCACTGTACTATTTTAACCATTGCTCATAGATTGAAAACAGTGTTGAATTATGAAAGAGTTTTGGTTATGGATAAGGGTCAAGTTGAGGAATTTGATGCTCCTAAGAAGTTGTACCAAGTTGAAAAAAGTATTTTCAGACAAATGTGCCAAAAGTCCAATATTACTGCTGACGACTTTTTATAGTAATTACTAGAAAATAGTTTATTAGGTCTATAAACGTGATAGAGTTTTCAAGATGATATTGTAGTTGAATCATTGTCGACACTCAAACTGATTGTTATATTATATCTCGCCATGTTCACAATCTTGTCCAAGATCAGAAATATATATTTTCTGTTTGCAACTTCACAATGCTTCCAAATCCTGGGTGATACGTAAAACCATGAATCTGAATATAATTCCAAAGTTTCAAACAAATAATACAGGAACCATTGTAAAGTCACCACATAGGAATATATGTTTCATCAATTAGCAACACTGTGATGTAAGTTGTTCTGAGAAGAGTTCAGTAGTTCGATAAATAAGAATGATAGTATAATGTAGTTTCTATATACATATAAAAAAGAAGATTTTTCAATTAAGTTTCTGGTTAAAAGTTGAAAGTTTCCTATTTAAATTGATATTCTATTTTATGATATGTCACAACTATAAAATGAAATCGGCATAACAAAATATTGTATAAGACTTAAGCAGGATACACTAACAAAAATTGGATATTTTTGGCTTGGAAAAGTAGTACTTGATTACCATATCAGAGACATAGTATCAATAACGTCATACATGGCATTATTGAACATGTAAAGTTCATGTAGTTGCAAGGTCTAACATAGTCCTTGGTGTACATTCTGGAAATGCTGTTTGACAGTGTCATTGTTACAAATAAACTTATCTTTTTAAATCTACAATGTGAACATACTTTTTGAGTTTCAACAGGATTGAGTCCAGTCTATAGATACAGTTGGTTTGAGTAGACCAGCTCATTGGTGGGGAAAATATATGCCAATGTACACGACCTTGTTTTATGTATTTTTATTTATTTGTTGTATTATAAATTTGACCCAGACGCGATTACTGAGTTACACCTTTCAAATGACGCGTTTAATCATTAGATCAACAGTTCAACAACAACGATATCAACATAATTGACATGAGTTTGCCATCTATTCAAAGTATAGGTCAGGCTGATATTTCCAAATTAACATCGAGTCAGGTTATTATTGATTTGAAATCAATTCTCAAGGAGTTGATTGAAAACTCAATTGATGCCAATGCCGATAAGATTGACATAACATTCACAAATTATGGAATTGATTCAATACAAGTTCAAGATAATGGTAAAGGGATTCAGCAAGGTGACTTTGAAACCATATGTTTAAGAGGTCATACTTCTAAAATAGTAAATTTTGAAGATTTAAATAATTTATCTACCTTGGGATTTCGAGGGGAGGCATTGAATTCCATATGTTCATTATCAAATAAATTAACAATTACAACTACAAATGGTGAATTTTATCCAAAGTGTCATCTATTACACTACGATAATGAAGGGAAATTAATCAAGCATGATAGAAAAGTTGGTGGTATGAACTATAAATCGGGATGTCTGGTTTTAATTGATAAATTGTTCTATAATCTACCGGTTCGTCTTAAGAATTTTATTAAAACTTCCAAAAGAGAATTTCACAAAGCAATCAATTTTGTCATCAACTACTTGATTATTTTCCCTGAAATTAAATTTACTGTTTACAACATTGTAAATGGTAAAAAGAATTTAATACTATCATCCAAGGGAGGTGACAAAACCACAATCATTGATAATCTAATTTCGGTATTCGGAAATAATAATAACAAGAATTTATTGCCCTTGGAAATTGAAATAAGTGAAGATATTAACTTACTGGGGTTTATTTCTTCATATTCATTTGGATTGGGTAGATCATCTCCAGATCGTCAATTTCTTTATGTTAACAAACGACCAATTGTATTCAAAAAATTAAGCAAAATTATTAATGAGATCTATAAGAGTTTCAACCATGTACAATATCCTACTTTTATTATTAACTTGGTGATAAATCCAAACCTTATTGATGTCAATCTAATTCCAGACAAAACAAACATTTTGATCCATAATGAATCTGAAGTGTTGGAATTGATTCGCGAAAAATTGTTAGAGTTTTATGATACTCAAGATAATGTAATCATCCCGAAGAATGAAAATAGCCAACTCAAGTCTTTTGTTAGTGATAACGAAGGTGCAGAACTAGAGCTCGAACAGAAAGATGAGGAGAAAGAAGAAGAGCCAAAATTGTTTGTTGATGATGATCTTGACCTTGATTACCCAGTTGCTAAAAAGTCTACAACTCCAGACAAAGTTGAATTGGTCCCAAAACTGACCCCAGAAGCGTCAAACCTATTAGGTATAACACTCATTGATCCTTTGGATTTTCAACAGGATAAAAGGTTAGAAATGCAAACTTTACAAAGTGAACCGTTACCGGAAAATCAAGATTTGGAAACACAAAGTCAAGTACAATCACTGAATCATGTAAATCAAGAGTTTAGCCACGCTCATGAATCTTCTTCCCTAAATTTAACGGAATTTTCGATGCGTGCTGAAGACGATACGTGCAATCACGAAGATAAACATGGGGAGAATTTTTTCCCTGTCCAGGATCAATCGGTTGATAATATAACAATTGATATTGGTGAAAAGAGATTCGAAGATGAGCGACCTGCAAAAAGGTTTAAAAAGAATAAAGGATCGACCTTGTATAAACAGCAGGCAACATGTTCATCTCAGCATATTCTTGGATCTTTGGAGAATTTGAAAAAGTTTGAAACTACATCCCCAATTACCAAACCTGAGGTACAGGTTAATCCTGATTTAGAAGAAGCTGCAATTTATCATATAAGTAAACAGGATTTTCTAGATATGAAACTAATTGGACAATTTAATCTTGGATTTATTTTGGTTAATCACAATTCTAATTTGTTTATCATAGATCAACATGCAAGTGATGAGAAATTTAATTTCGAAAAGCTCATGTCAAATTTCCAAATCAAACACCAACCACTAATGATGCCCATTAATTTAGATTTAAACATAATTGATGAAATGTTGGTATTGGATAATCAAGAGATTTTCAATAATAATGGATTCAAGTTAACAATCAATGATAATAATTCTGCAGGAAAGAGGATTTCTTTGGTTAGTTTACCTGTTTACAAGAACTCCATGTTTACTGTTGACGATTTCCATGAACTAATAAATCTAATTAACGAACAGCCGAATAATAAAAATTTGAAAATTTCTAAAATAAGAAAGATTCTTGCTATGAAGGCATGTCGAAGTAGTATAATGATTGGATCATCCTTGAAAAAATCCAAAATGAATGAAATTGTCAAGAACTTGAGTACTTTAGATAAGCCTTGGAATTGCCCCCATGGAAGACCAACCATGAGACATTTAATTGAATCAAAAAATTTGACTTATAATTATCAAGATTATGAATTATAATTTGTCTTTATATATATGTGTATATATGTGTTTGGTGCTACTATATATAAATAGGGTTTTGTTGCACATGAGTACAAGGGAGTACCAAGTTATTCCCAAAACCTGTCAGTACAGCATCGACAAAGTCTCTACACATGACAATGATTGTCATAGATAAGCAAATCACTGCAGCACAAACCAAATAATATTAGATTCCAGATAAAACAGGAATCATAACTCAGCATTGTGGAAGTTTCCCAGTTACTACGCATAATTTAAAGGAAGAGAGAGATAAAGGATATAGTTTTCTATTTAGTTCTATAGGTTTAAATAAGAGAATTGCTGTGTAGTAGCAAACGGAGAAAGAGAGGATTTCATAAATATTACAGACATATCCAACTAGGTGAATGTATTACTGATCAAGGAAACACATGTAGTTCATTATTTGCAAGCGGTTGTATATGAACTGCTGTACGTTGGTAAACAGTCATAAAAAGCTGCATTATCAGACTAAATCTATCATATGTGCTTGATAGTTTGTTGCATACACAAATACTAGTCCATTCCAGGATTGTTTGATTTTCTCCACATTTGGTAGCATTAAACATATAAGGTACAATAAAAAATACCTACACAAATATCCCAAAAAAATCCAACTATAAAAGGACAAAAAAGTAACTTACAAATAAAAAATCTTTTTATGCTACTTTCTTTTTCTTTTTCCTTTTTGTTTTATAAACAATTAGTATCCATCACTTTCTATATGATATCAATTTAACAAGTGTGTATCAATTGATGTGTTTTATTCATGGCTGCAAATACTAACCTCAATATAAGGAACTGCAATCCATTATCCATAACAAGTTTACAAAAAGTAAAAAGTTATGTGTTCCCCATCAATTATTGTTATATGCTTCACTCTAGTTTTTGCTTGTGTCACTTGGTTCAGTCATTGAAAAGAATGTTACCAACTGATAGCTCCTTTGGTATGATGCACAAACATTAGAAGAACCTTCCAAATAAGATAGCAAATTGGAAATACATGTTATCTTGAACCTTGTAAAAGGGATCAACATATACAAAAAAGGAGCAATGTTGATTAGTGAAGGTTCTTCAAAAGATAGTGACTGGTCGTCCCTATCTTTAAAAGCTACTCATCGGGATAGGTTAGTCGAATATCCCGATGAGTAGTAGTGGTGGTTTAGGACAAACCACTACTTGTAGAGGACCAGGCAATTGGGGGGCGTCGAAATTTGGCCACTCCCCTTCTCTCTTGGTTCATCCTCTATTTATTCCTCCTTGGGCCAGTAGGGGGACGCGATATGGCAACTCAAGAAGAGGGCCATAGACTCGCTGGGCCGGCCCCACACACACATGTGGGCCCAGTTCGTCCCTCTCCTTTACTTAGGAGAGGTGGTAAGTGGAGTGGAGGAGGCAAACCATCATCATTTGGTTCGTTCCTCCACCTCCACATTAGACATGTCGTCGAACAGGGTCATAGGAATGAATAATGTAATCAAATTGAAATATGCAGTAGTCAAATATGACACTCCAGTCTATATGTTGCTAATGAAACTGGAGTTGCCACTCAATGTTGTAGAGGTTTTCCTGTTGCCATGGGTTATTTATTGGAAGTTAAAGATAAATTATATATCCTTCTATTTATTGTTATAGGCTCGAATAAAAGAATAGATACTGCGAGAAGAACTAGTAAATTACTGTTATAAATCAGTGTAGTGAAAGACAGAGATAGAACGTATTATATCAACACAATTTAGAGCATCATGTGGATCAATACATGATTAGTGAAGTAATCACAAGTATTATATTCTTTACAATTGCAATCTATATGAACTGCTGCACATTGGTAACAATCAATAGCCAACTGTGTAATAAAAAAAAAGAAACGTATTTCGATGAGGCAGATTGCGCAGAGATAAACTTTACATGGGAAAAAGAAAAAATTTGAAAAAAAAAAAAAAAAAAAAAATTCCTTAACCCATCATGATCGATGAATATTATTAAGAACGTGATCAAATTCAACATGACACAATCTAAGAAACTCACAGGACGTGAATTATATGATGCTATTGGTAGACCAAAAACTATTGTGGCACCTATGGTAGATCATTCAGAATTAGCATGGAGAATACTATCACGTAGATATGGAGCAGCCTTATGTTATACCCCAATGTTTAATGCTAAATTATTTGCAACTCAAGAGAAATATCGTGATTCTATGTGGACTAAAGGATTGGATGGCAATGAGAAACTTGATCGTCCTTTAGTTGTACAGTTTTGTGCTAATGATCCTGATTATTTATTAACTGCTGCAAGATTTATTGAAGATCAATGTGATGCAGTTGATATTAATTTGGGATGTCCTCAAGGAATTGCAAGAAAGGGTAGATATGGGGCATTTTTGATGGATGATTGGGAATTAATTCATAAGTTAATTAGAAATCTTCATGATAATTTGAAAATACCAGTCACTGCAAAAATTAGAATTTATGATGATTATGAAAAAAGTTTAGAATATGCCAAGATGGTTCTAGATGCTGGAGCTCAATTTATAACTATTCATGGAAGAACAAGAGAAATGAAAGGTCAAAAAACTGGATTAGCAAATTGGAAAATTTTGAAATATTTAAGAGATAATTTACCAAAAGATCAAGTTTTTTTTGCTAATGGAAATATTTTATATCCGTCAGATTTGAAAAGATGTGAAGAACAAATTGAATGTGATGCTGTCATGTCAGCAGAAAGGTAATTTATATAACCCAGGAACATTTTGGACCAAAACTGATGATATTGACATGCAATTTCCAAGAGTTGACAAGTTATTAAGAGAATATTTTGAAATTGTAAAGGAGAATGAGAAGAGTATAGCAAGTAAACATGCGATGAAGGGGCATATATTTAAATTATTGAATCCATTTTTAGAAGTTCATAAAGAATTACGTCCAATAATTGGTAAGACAAGTGTTAATGATTCAATGGAAATTTGGGAAGAAATTGTTGTTCAAATTGAAAAATTGGTTGCAGAAATCTATGATAAACCAGATATTAAAGAATTAGATGTCATCACAGATGGTCCTACAGAGGTTTGGGGTGGTCATTATAAAAAAGTTCCATACTGGAGATGTCAACCTTATTTCAGAAGAGTCGATGGTGTTAAACAAAACACTTCATTTTTAAAAATGGCCGGTGAAGAAAATTTAATAGCGTCTACCTCGGACGCTGTAAAGCCAGCCAACAAAAGAGAATTAGATGAACTGGAAAAGGAACAAACTCAAACCACTGTAAATAAAAAACAAAAGTAATATATCCATGCTTAAATATGTATTAACTCTGTTACAACCTATGTATTAACGTTTCATATACGAAATAACTGATAGACACAGCTGGTGCAACTTTTGCCAAGTTAGGTACTAAACCTTTCCATAATCCTGAGTATCCTTCACGTGCAATGGTTTGTTTGAAGACATCATAGAAACCATCATATGTGAATGGATGTGCATAAGTCCCTTGTGATTGAAGTCTAGTTCTTAATAAATTAACTGGGTAAACTATTGTTGCAGCAAATGAACCTGAAAATGCACCCAAACTCAAGGTCATATATGTAGGTAGCAGTTGATCTTCAACGTTACCAAATTTTTTAACAAGCAATTTCTTAACTGATGAAAAGGTACCAAGATCTAAGGCAGCATAAGGAAACATTCCGGCAAGACCAACGCCAATTCCTCTATAAAAAATCCTAACACCACCATCACGTAACATTTCCTTTGCTGTTGAAACTGCATTTAATGGGTGATCAAGATTTGAACATTGTAATCGAAACTTCAATGTGTCTATCGGGTAAACTGTCAATTGTGCAACAACACCACCAAACCCACCAGCCAAATAGGTGGAAACTTTGGAAATCTTAGTTGGGTCATCTACACCTTCAATCCTGGCAAAAAATCTTTTCGCCCCTTCAAAAGAACCAAATTTCATGGCTGATTCTGGGAAAACCTTCATGACATTTAACCCATTACCAACATAGAATGCTCTTAATCCACCTTGTTTCCAAATAGTTCGAACAGCTTGAACAATAGGTGATCTAATAGTTTTCTTGATAGGTGTATTTGGGGTAGCTTTTGCAGCTTGTACTTCTGCAGCCTTTTCCATCTCTGCGTGTGCAAGTTTTTTTCTCAATGCTTCAATCACATGAGTCTCTGCACCTGAAGCAATTTGACGGGCAATTTCCTTTTTGGAATGCAAAATAGTTGAAGACAAATCAGTTCTGGCAATCAAAAATACTTTTATTCTGTCAAATGGTGCAGTGCATGATCTTGAAACAACCCCAGCAAATCCACCTGCTAAAAAATATTTGAAACCATTCAAAAATTGGTTGATTAATGTAACATCACCATCTGAATTAACATCATATTCTTCAAATAAAAATGTAAAAGCAGTTTTAATTCTTGAACCTTGTAGTCTAGGGATCAACATCAAATATTCTCTGAACTCATTATAGGTGATGTAACCATCTTCGTTTGCATCCAATTGTTTAAATAATAAATCCACGTTTGCTGTACTAGGTTCCACATGCAATGTTTCTTTTAGGTATCGTATGAAATCAGATTTATTTAGTCTTCCATCGTGATCTTTATCTAATTTGTTGAACCCTTTTAAAATCTGATCGTCAGTAGTTGCTAAATACTTTTTGAAATCTTGAAAATCAATCTTGTCGTCGTTATTATAATCAAACGAGTTGAAAACCTTCTTCAATAACTCTGGGCTTTCACTGACGGGATGGTTAAATTTCTTTACGGCTTTCTTGAAATCACGAAATGAAATTTCACCAGTATCTTCAATATCTAGTTTTTTAAACAATGTTTCATAATCATTCGGCTTTGCTGGAATTACCACTTCATTTGTGAAGGTCTCTCCACGTCCTCTACTATCACTGCCACTGCCACTACTACTTGCCGTCGGTGAAATTGTTGACATTGTTGGGATATTATATGCTAACACTTGTTATTCATAAATGATAAACTTGAAAAAAAAAAAAAAAAAAAAAAAAATGAAAATAGAAACCAATTCTTACAAATATGAGAATTTTAATGAAGAAATGAATATTAACCAAACAAATTAGGAAATATACAATAACAGGCGAATAGTTAAGATAAGTGAATGAGAAAAAATTTCGTCTATGCTATTTTAATGAATGGACCCTAAATTGAAATTATAAATAGAAAATAAAATTCAGGTTGACTATTTGTAGTTCTTCTTCTTCGTGGGAGATCCAAAGAAAAAGTATCGATGGTTTTGAAAATTCTTTTTCTTATTTATTTTTTCTGTGGTTGGTTAAAGCCAGGCGACAGCAGTCTTTTGTTTTTTTTTTTGTTACTGTAATATGTTACAAAATACCTCCGGGGTTGCTGTGGTCACGTGTTTCGTACCTCGGATTTTGTTGTTTTGTTGTTTTATTTTTCCACTGTGAATTTCTTTTGATTCTCTTGAGGGAAATCACTAGCGAGCTGTATAGTTGAGAGCAATAAATAGTGACAAGAAATCAGATATGTATGTATATATATATATATCATTAATAAGAAATAGAAAAATTTTATTCAATTGCTCAATGGTTTCTATCAGCGGTACGTGGTTTGGCACGAATAATATTATCAACTCTTAATAATACTTCAGCAGCTTCAGCTGCAGAAGATACAACAGCTTTCTTTAATTTATAAGATTCCACAATTCCCATCTCTCTCATATCAGCAACAATCCCATTATTCAAATCTAAACCAGAAGTTGTGATACCGTTATATATAGCAGATCTTAATTTAGTAACCAACTCACTGGAATCATACCCAGCATTGTCAGCCAAAATTGTAGGTAATTGTCTCAATGCCCTACTGAAAGCCTCCACTGCCAATGCCCTTTTACCAGTTTCATTAGCAGCAGCTTGGTCAACAGCCTTGGCCATCAACATTTCTGAGCATCCACCACCTAATACAGTTTTAGTTTCCCTAGTTGTTTGTGACAACACTGATAAGGCATCGTGTAATGATCTTTCTGCTTCATCCAAAACTTGTTCAGTTGCACCTCTCAAAACAATTGTACAGGCTTCTCCAGCGGCAACACCAGAAAATTTAAGGAAAACATCTTCACCAATTAAAATTTCCTCTATTGAATCACAATAACCCAATTTAGCATTTTCTGGATTATCAAATGTACTGACAACTTCCCCACCGGTGACTAGGGCCAATCTTTCAACCCCGTCAAAATCAGCGTGTTCAATGGTGTTTATCTTGGAGTCTGTGAATAATTGTTCAGGGTAATCATAAATCAATTGTCTGTTAATGAAAACATTGATATCAAATTTTTTGATCTTTTCGACTTTGTTTTTCATTTTCAACTTCTCGGCTTTTTCTAATTCTGCCAATTTAGAGGTAGAGTCAACTTTAAATTTTGCACCAAAGATTTTTACTTTATCAGTATCCATTGAAGTGTTTGCTATTAAGATCTTGGCATTGGTGATTCTTTTAGGTTGACTAATACCAAACTTCTTTTCCAATATAAAACCTTCATCCAAATACGAATCGGATAATTTGCCACCTACTTTCTTTATAATTTGAATATTGTTCAAGTTGGTAGAACCTTTCAATCTTAAGATAGCATCAACGGCCAAATTTGAGAATAGTTCTTTATCTTGGGATAAAATCTTTGATGATAAAGTGGTTCTGGAAATACTTAATAAATCTTTTCTAAACAAGGCTGGGTTGTCTCCATTATTGACAGCAACTTTGTCTAAAGCTTCAATGGCTATGTTTCTACCAATTCTATAACCTTCAATGATAGTTTGAGGATGTATTTTTTGATCAATTAATTTTTCGGCTTCTCTCAATAGTTCAGCACTCAAAACTGTAACTGAAGTGGTACCATCACCAACTTCGTCATCTTGAACTTTGGAAATATTAACTAATACCTTAGCAGCTGGGTTGTCAAATGGAATTGACTTCAAAATTGTAGCACCATCATTGGTGACTAAAGCCGAATCAGGATTACTGGCACTTTGTAATAATTTATCCATACCTTTTGGTCCCAATGTAGATTTAACCAAATCGCCTACGGCAATGGCACCAACAAATGCAGACATACGTGCATTTTCTGCCCTTTCTTCAGTGGCTTGATCATTAAATATTTGCACTGACATCTTGATGATATATTATATAAAATGGAAGTAACAATATGAAACTAAACAATATATCAAAACTAGAAGTATTTTTTTTTTTTTTTTGGAATCAATATTGATGAAGTTTTTTTCTATAGTTTTTTTTTTCGTTCTTTCGTGTTCCACCAGATGGGCGTGTACTCTTGATAAAAACAGGTCGTGTATGTTGCATAACTCACGTGCAATACTCAAGAACAGTATAGAGGAATCGTTATTATTATTTTGAAGATACTAGATTTGAATATTGATTTGATATTTCTAGGGGTTACTTGCGGATTAATAATTGAATTTTCTGAAGAGAGAGCTTATTTGTTGATTCTATTTTTAGTAGAAATTGGTCATATTCTGAGGAGAATTATATGAAAAACGTACTCTATCCATCAAATTTTATTTTTTTCTATTCCTTTAAATATCCCTTTACCCCTATATGTAAAACAGCTTATCATTTGATATTACTAAAGATCACAAGTTTCTGGAAAAATATTAATGATCAAGACATTGTAATTTAAATTCATTAGCTCTTATAAATGTCCTTTCTTATAAATAAACTCTAAATTCGGGGACAGTTCCGAAAGATACATGAAAGTTGCGAATTGATGGCGTATAATTTTTATACTGCGAATTTCATCTACATCATAATAATAAAACTGCCACTTAATTTCAACTCGTAAACTTACAAGAAATGATTTTCTTTTTGAATCATAAACAAAAAATTGAAGCAAGACTAGCCAGATGACTTTCCAGGGTCTTTTTTTTTCTTCTTCTTTTTTTGTTTGTAGAGTTTTCTATTCTTTTGTGAATGATTAGGAACTCTTACATACGGAATTCTTCCTCTGGAATGTTTAGAGAAAGGATTGGATAAATTAAATTGAGACCCTACTGAGCCACAGAAAAGCAATACTGTTAATCATTAAAACATCAAATGAACAAAAACCGTTCTTTTGTACAACTGTTTATTGTTGTAATCATAGTCGCGTATCATTGCTTGTTTTTGTTAATCATTCAGTCTTACACCTCTGTATTGAAAATATAATAAATATAGTACACTAGCTTTTCTCAACAAAAGGAGTGTATCTAGGACTATGAGAAACATTTGGTTCCTGTATTAAGGGGGTAGGTTAAACGACACCTATGTAATGCTATACAACTTAATTTTCTTTTATCTATGCTTCATTTATCAACCGATATCTTCTATTCCAAAGAAATTCTTGCATTTTCTCATTGTAATAACAATAACAATGGTAATTTAGAATGAAAAGCTCTAAGTAACAATATGAAGAAGAAAAATAGAATTTCATTGTTGATTTAAGCAAGTGATATGCAAGTAGGCGACTCGTTTCTATGTACATGAATGGTACGGAAGGTGAATGAGTTTTAATTTCATACCGCTTCTCCTCTGCAAATATGTCACCTTATAATCTGTCTTTACACGCCTGGCAATGATTTCAGTTGTTTTGCTTTTTGCTAAATATAGATTGCGATGTGATGATTATTATCCCTGAAAATGGGAAATGAATAAATTAGTAGAATATTGAAAAAAAAAAAACTACCCCTTGGTTCTTCTTCTTGACCGTGGGTTGCTACTGTCACTGTAGTACTAAATTATTAATCTCGTGTACATCTAATGATAATATTAAATTATCATCATGACTTCACTACCATTTAACCCCTCTGTTCTCAGCTTATAAAGATATATACCTGTTGTGCATATCGCATACGAATTATTCTAATTTCATACTCCCATCTTTCTTTTGATTAGAGTGTCATCGATACAGTGTTGTACAGACAATTCTCACGGCAGGTACGTTTGTTGCAATCACAAAAGAGAAATATACATACATTAAGGAAAAATAATAGTAGTCTAACCAATTAAAGCGACCCTTGCCAACAATTCTTCAAGAAAACATCAACTTGGTACTTCAATGTCACATAACCCATATGAAATTCATTAAAAACTGAACTACTATTTCGATGTTGTGTCGTGAGCTATTTATTCAGTTTAATGTAGTGGTTGCAAAGAAGAATGTTTGAGATGTTTCAATTGAGTATTTTCCACTTTTCTTTTTTTTTTTATTTTTCTTCTTCTTCTACTGTTATCATGTAATTTCACAATTTCATTTTAGGATAATTTCACAACTAATATAGAAACTCAATGGGAGCAAATATAACGAGAATAAAACATGTTCTAGAATTCAATTAGTTTTGTTTTTTCGGGATTGTTGGCTTATTACGATTGTTCAATTTAAATCGCCATGTCAATCAATTATAGTGTTCCACACACAAGATCCAGAGTCTAAAATGAAGGAAAAGCAAAAAATATAACGTATTTATGCTGGTAGAGGGTCTTAGTGATGCCAAACTCTAATTATTTCTATTCACTATCGTTGATTTCTGCATTTGTTAGAGTTTAATCATGACATGAATTAGGTGAAAAAAATGACACAGTAGCATGTACTGCAAATTCACTCATCATTACACTTTTATTGACGGTAGAAGTTGACGGTGTGGAACTTAAACATAGCAAATAATATGTAACTTAATGATTAATGAGTTGGCGGACAAAGAATAACAATCACAAAGACCTCTGGGGTGCTTTTTCTCTCTTTTTTATTTTTGTTTTAGTAATTTCACCTTCATTAAATACCATTACACAAAGTACTTTCAAAACCGACAGATATTTCTGGAACAATGAAATTCTTTACTCCTAATAAATCATGGATACCATACCTGATAATATCTGATATTATTGGAAACAAAAAGGGGGAAGGATAATTTCAATGGTATCTGGTTACTGCCCTGATTGTAAAAATGCCAAAGCTGACTCAGTAATGCATGTTAATTTGAAATTATGGTTTAACAAATTGAATCAGTGATTTTTATCAGATATACAGCTTACCTTCTGCAGTATAATGGATTCGATCTATTTGATATGTTAAACCTCACCTTTCAAAATGATCAGCAAATCAAGGTACAATACAAGTAACATGGGAAATCTGACAATTGGGGAATACTTCAGAAATTTGTAAAGTTTATTCTTCATCCAACTACTTTTTCTCATAAAATGTTCCATTCAAACAAGTAATTTGCGCTTAGAAAGTTCCTATTGTGTTCATCTGTATTACGAACTATTTTTAACAGTTAAAGTATTCTTATTTTTCATAAATTGACTGGACAATCCATTTAATCTTCAGAGAAGTCTCAGTTGACTATGCAGGGATGCTGTACAAATGCCAAAAATTATTTTGTTTCGTTTCCAATTAATGAAACGCAAGAGTTATTATCCCTTTTCAAAAATCTGTACATATCTTATTTCAATAAATTTCATCGCATGGTTTTTACCTTTTGTTTTGTAAGGGTATGGGGCAACAAAGACAAAATGAACAAAAATAAAAAAAAAAAGAAGTACATCAATTGGTGAAACAAATTTAGCTATTATTTTTAGAAATCAGGTCTCAGATAGTTTCAAAATTTGTCTCATGTTAAACAAAATTCATATGGGATTTGCGTTTCTTTTTTTAAAAAGATGATAATTCAATGAAAGAGAATCGTGAAGCGTATAAATATCTTTATACTTTTCAACAGTTGCAAAATATTTTTTAACTTTTTTTTTTTAAAAAAAAAGAATAAAGGGTTCTTTCTTTTGCTCTATATACACGAATTTTTTACACATCCAAACTCACATAGTTAATTTTTGTATTAGGTATTAGAAATTCTTAGGCGAAAAAGAGAACGAAAGAAAAAAGATGAGAATTTCTAAAATCTTACCAGTGACTGGTGTATTGTCGCTTTCTTTAGGATTTTGGATCCCAACAATTCCTAAGAGAGATTATTCGTCAAACCCTGAGTCCATTCAAATTAAACATAAGGATGTACATTCTGCTGAATCTACTTTAATTGAAGCTGGACCTACCACTTCTGGAACCGTTGCCAACATTGAAACTGTCCAATTGAGTTCAGTTTCACCTGGTTTGGCTAATTCACCAAACATTGGATCTGCTGCTGCTCATTCACCAAACGTTGGAACTGCTGTCGTTGTTTCGTCAGACGATACGAATTACGACATGGCTGTATCATCAAGTGGCTTATTTTCTGCAACTTCTTATCCTGCAGGTATCGACACTTCCTCTGTATTAACTGTTTCCGCTATCCCAGCATCCCCTCCTGTTTCTGGAGTCAGTGCTGTTACTTCAGTTATCCAACCTCCTCCATCTGTTGAAAACAATGATCAACAATCTTCCATTGCGCTTGGTTCTTCTGTTAACTTACAAACTGTTGGCTCTAGCGTCGTAAATGATGCTTCCATGTCTGTTGATTCCAGTTCAAGTATTGAAATTGTCCATCCATCATTGGTTACTACCACTTTCTCTACTGCAGCTCAAGCTCCAACAAACTTGTACCCAGGAGTTCCGGAAGAATATCTTGATACTTCGTATGTTACTCATACAGCTCATACAACTGCAATTGTTACTGTCACCTCATGTGGAGCTGATTCCTGTTATCATAGCACTATTGTTACTGGTGTTACCGTTATCACTGTTACTGAACATGACGTAGTTACTGAATACACTACTTATTGTCCTTTGACTTCTACCCAAACCATTGTTACTCCTACTGCTTCCTCCATTCCATCTACTGTTTCTGTATCATCTAGTATTGAAACAAGTAGTACTGAAGTCGAAGCTACTGCTGGTTCATCTTCCTCAATTGATATTTCTACAGCCAGTTTAACTTCGTCCCAGAGTGTAACTGTCAGTACTTTGTCATCTGGAGGTTTTACAAGTACCTTTACTGTCCCAGGCTCCGAATCCGAATCTACTTTGTTGACCTCCGGCTTTGAAACAAGCCCAACCACTCCTTCTCAAAGTGAAATTGTTACAACTTTGTCATCGGGAGGCTTTACAAGTACTTTCACTGTTTCAGGCACTAAAAGTACTGAACCTGACAGTATTGCACTGGATGTTCCATCTTCTGGTTCTGATAATGAGTCTTTCTCTAGTGTCGAATCAAACATTAACACCAACTCAAATGTTGAATCTAATGAATCATCAATTTCTTCCGACACAGAAAGTCCTACTTCTAATGGCTCTGCAATCACCTCCTCAACTGCTGATTTTTCTACCATCTACACTACACACACAGCTGACACGACAACCGTTATCACTACTACTGACTGTGATCATCATGTTTGTACTGATACTACCATAACCACTGGAATAACAATTATTACTGTTACCACTTCACAAACTATAACAGTAATTACCACCTACTGCCCATTGACATCTGTTGAAACTATTTCCTCGACATCATCTACTTCTGAATCTGCTCCATCTGAATCTACTGGTGCTCCATCTGGTGCTGAATCTGCTCCATCTGGTTCCGAAACTGCTCCAGTTCCATCTGGTTCTGAATCTGCTCCATCTGGTGCTGAATCTACTGGTGTTCCATCTGAATCCACTGGTGCTCCATCCGGTTCTGAATCTGCTCCAGTTCCATCTGGTTCTGAATCTGCTCCATCCGGTTCTGAATCTACTGGTGTTCCATCTGAATCCACTGGTGCTCCATCCGGTTCTGAATCTGCTCCAGTTCCATCTGGTTCTGAATCTGCTCCATCCGGTTCTGAATCTACTGGTGTTCCATCTGAATCCACTGGTGCTCCATCCGGTTCTGAATCTGCTCCAGTTCCATCTGGTTCTGAATCTGCTCCATCTGGTTCCGAAACTTCACCAGTTCCATCTGGTTCTGAATCTGCTCCATCTGGTGCTGAATCTACTGGTGTTCCATCTGAATCTACTGGTGTTCCATCTGAATCCACTGGTGCTCCATCCGGTTCTGAATCTGCTCCAGTTCCATCTGGTTCCGAAACTGCTCCATCTGGTGCTGAATCTACTGGTGTTCCATCTGAATCCACTGGTGCTCCATCCGGTTCTGAATCTGCTCCAGTTCCATCTGGTTCTGAATCTGCTCCATCTGGTTCCGAAACTGCACCAGTTCCATCTGGTTCTGAATCTGCTCCATCTGGTGCTGAATCTACTGGTGTTGCATCAGAATCTATCGATGTTCCATCTGATTCTGAATCTGCTCCATCTGGTTCCGAAACTTCACCAGTTCCATCTGGTTCTGAATCTGCTCCATCTGGTGCTGAATCTACTGGTGTTCCATCTGAATCCACTGGTGCTCCATCCGGTTCTGAATCTGCTCCAGTTCCATCTGAATCCACTGGTGCTCCATCTGGTTCCGAAACTTCACCAGTTCCATCTGGTTCTGAATCTGCTCCATCTGGTGCTGAATCTACTGGTGTTCCATCTGAATCCACTGGTGCTCCATCCGGTTCTGAATCTGCTCCAGTTCCATCTGGTTCTGAATCTGCTCCATCTGGTTCCGAAACTTCACCAGTTCCATCTGGTTCTGAATCTGCTCCATCTGGTGCTGAATCTACTGGTGTTCCATCTGAATCTACCGGTGTCCCATCTGGTTCTGAATCTGCTCCATCTGGTGCTGAATCTACTGGTGTTCCATCTGAATCCACTGGTGCTCCATCCGGTTCTGAATCTGCTCCAGTTCCATCTGGTTCTGAATCTGCTCCATCCGGTTCTGAATCTACTGGTGTTCCATCTGGTGCTGAATCTACTGGTGCTCCATCCGGTTCTGAATCTGCTCCAGTTCCATCTGGTTCTGAATCTGCTCCATCCGGTTCTGAATCTACTGGTGTTCCATCTGGTGCTGAATCTACTGGTGCTCCATCCGGTTCTGAATCTGCTCCAGTTCCATCTGGTTCTGAATCTACTACTCCAACTGGTGGATTGTCTACTTCCTACAGTACTACTACTGATTTCACTACCACTGTTATTACTACTACTGACTGTGGTCATCATGGCTGTTCTGAAACTACCATCACCACTGGTCTTACTGTGATTACTGTTACTACCTCAGAAACCGTGACCAGCTATACCACCTACTGTCCAATTCCATCAACTGAAACAAGTGTAGAATCTACCGGTGCTCCATCT
>NW_003020049.1:2175577-2177094 GCF_000006335.3 Candida tropicalis MYA-3404 | reverse complement strand
CCCATCCCATCTGGTTCTTGAATCTGCTCCATCTGGTGCTGAATCTACTGGTGTTCCATCTGAATCTACCGGTGTCCCATCTGGTTCTGAATCTGCTCCATCTGGTGCTGAATCTACTGGTGTTCCATCTGAATCCACTGGTGCTCCATCCGGTTCTGAATCTGCTCCAGTTCCATCTGGTTCTGAATCTGCTCCATCTGGTTCCGAAACTTCACCAGTTCCATCTGGTTCTGAATCTGCTCCATCCGGTGCTGAATCTACTGGTGTTCCATCTGAATCTGCTCCAGTTCCATCTGGTTCTGAATCTGCTCCATCTGGTGCTGAATCTACTGGTGTTCCATCTGAATCCACTGGTGCTCCATCCGGTTCTGAATCTGCTCCAGTTCCATCTGGTTCTGAATCTACTACTCCAACTGGTGGATTGTCTACTTCCTACAGTACTACTACTGATTTCACTACCACTGTTATTACTACTACTGACTGTGGTCATCATGGCTGTTCTGAAACTACCATCACCACTGGTCTTACTGTGATTACTGTTACTACCTCAGAAACCGTGACCAGCTATACCACCTACTGTCCAATTCCATCAACTGAAACAAGTGTAGAATCTACCGGTGCTCCATCTAGCTCTGAATCTACTGGTGTCCCATCTGGTTCCGAAACTGCTCCATCTGGTGCTGAATCTACTGGTGTTCCATCTGAATCTACCGGTGTCCCATCTGGTTCTGAATCTGCTCCATCTGGTGCTGAATCTACTGGTGTTCCATCTGAATCCACTGGTGCTCCATCCGGTTCTGAATCTGCTCCAGTTCCATCTGGTTCTGAATCTGCTCCATCTGGTGCTGAATCTACTGGTGTTCCATCTGAATCCACTGGTGCTCCATCCGGTTCTGAATCTGCTCCAGTTCCATCTGGTTCTGAATCTGCTCCATCTGGTGCTGAATCTACTGGTGTTCCATCTGAATCCACTGGTGCTCCATCCGGTTCTGAATCTGCTCCAGTTCCATCTGGTTCTGAATCTGCTCCATCTGGTTCCGAAACTTCACCAGTTCCATCTGGTTCTGAATCTGCTCCATCTGGTGCTGAATCTACTGGTGTTCCATCTGAATCTACAGGTGTTCCATCTGGTTCTGAATCTGCTCCATCTCGTGCTGAATCTACTGGGTGTTCCATCTGAATCTACTGGTGCTCCATCTGGTTCTGAATCTGCTCCAGTTCCATCTGGTTCTGAATCTACTACTTCTACTTGTTGGATTGGCTACTTTCCTACAGTACTACTACTGATTTCACTACCCCTGTTTATACTTACTACTGATTGGTGGTCATCATGGCTGTCTGGAACTACCCATCACAACTGGGACTTACTGTGATTACTGTTTACTACCTCGGAAACCGTGGACCAGTTATACCACCCTACTGGTCCAATTCATTCAACTGAAACAAGTTGTAGAAATCTACCGGTGCTCCTTCTCAGCTTTGAAATTCACTGGGTGTCCCTTCTGGGTTCCAAAATG